>NC_138302.1:101573771-101738771 GCF_965601325.2 Salmo salar
TTTCATTCAAAATATATAACCATGAGCACTCAACACGCTGCTCTATATGACGCACGTTACAGAACTACCCACCACGATTGGATCAAGCGGCGTGCCCGGACAGAGATGGATACCTGATCTAATGAGGATTGGATCGAAAGGAGAAACTGGACTTGGGGCCAGGTAATAGACAGGTATCGTAGCCTACCGGGGAAGAACGAGAGGCAGCCCCAAAACATTTTTTTTTGGGGGGGGCACACGGGTAGTTTGGCGGGGCCAGGGGTGAGACTTGAGCCAACTCCCCGTGCTTATTGTAGTGAGCATGTGCCTGCCTCTTGCACTCTCCGTCCAGTGCGCATCCATAGCCCAGTACGTCTGGTGCCTGCTCTGCGCACCCGGTCCTCAGTGCGTCTCTCCAGTCCGGTGAGACCTGTTCCAGCTCCACGAGAAAAGCCTCCAGTGATAATCTATGGTCCGAAGCCTGTAGAGATGATCCATGGCACGAAGCCTGTAGTGATGATCCATGGCCTAGAGCCTGTAGGGATGTTCCATGGCCCGGAGCCTGTAGGGATGTTCCATGGCCCGGAGCCTGTAGAGATGATCCATGGCACGAAGTCTGTAGTGATAATCCATGGCCCGGAGCCTGTAGAGATGATCCATGGTACGAAGCCTCCAGCGAAGCTCACCAGTACGGAGCCTCCAGCGATGCTCCCCAGTCCGGACCCTCCAGCAACGCTCCAGCGACGGTCTGCAGCCCAGAGTCTTCACTGGCGGTCTGCAGCCCAGAGTCTTCACCGGCGGTCTACAGTCCAGAGTCTTCACTGGCGGTCTGCAGCCCAGAGTCTTCACCGGCGGTCTACAGTCCAGAGCCTTCAGCTGCAGCCTTCAGCCCAGAGTCTTCAGCGGCGGTCTACAGTCCGGAGTCTTCAGCTGCAGCCTTCAGCCCAGAGTCTTCAGCGGCGGTCTACAGTCCAGAGTCTTCCGCGGCGGTTGGCGTTCCAGAGCCTCCGGCGATGATGCATGGTCTGGTTCCTCCGGACACACAGAGGCGGGGGGGAACAGTGGGCGGCGGGGAGGGGGGGGGGGGGGTGTGCTACGTCCGGAACCAGAGCTGCCGCCAATTATAGATGCCCAGCTGGACCCTCCCCAATAGGTTCAGGTTTGCGGCCGGAAGTCCACACCTTTGGGGGGGTACTGTCACGCTCTGACCTATGAGAGCTGTGTTTTCTCTGGTTAGTTAGGTCAGGGTGTGATAGGTGGGTGGGCATTCTGTTTTGTTTTCTATGTTTTGGCCTGGTATGGTTTCCAATCAGAGGCGCCTGTCTATCGTTGTCTCTGATTGGAAGCCATACTTAGGCAGCCTGTTTTTCCCTGTGTTTTCGTGGGATCTTGTTTTTGTGCAGCTGTGTGTGAGCAGCCCCAGAACATCACGTTTGTTTCAGTTTCACCTGTTTATTGTTTTGTTCAAGTTCACAAATAAAATATGTGGAACTACCGGCACGCTGCGCCTTGGCTGATTGATGACAGGGTATAGGAAGATAGCACCCGTGACAGAAATATAGTGTGATAAATCATTTTAACCATATCAAAGATGGGGTGATGAAACCTAAGATGGTGTGATAAAACCTTTTAACCATATGAAAGATGGTGTGATAAAACCAAAGTAAACTACCTGGCCCTGAAGCCAGGATATGCATATAATTGGTACCATTGGAATGAAAACACTTTGAAGTTTCTAGAAATGTTAAATAATGTAATAGACTATAAGACAATAGATTTAGTATGAGAAAATCCAAACAAAAACAAAACTGAATATTCTTGAGAGAGAGACCATGCTCTTACAGCGGAAAGTATAGGGGCACACTGAATTCTAGCTACCAGGATGCAATTCCTATGGCTTCCACAGGGTCTCAGCAGTCTATGTTCAAGGTGTCAGGCTTGTAACTTCCAAAATTAATAAGAAATATAATTTTTAGTATAGGGACACAGTCTTGGAAATTCGTGTTTGGGCTCGCCATGAAGACAAGACGCACATGCTAAAATCAGTTTACTATTGAACAGTCTTCTTTCCGTAAGAAATATTATAGTTTGATTACATTTTGGGTATCTAAGGAGTAATTAGAAATGTATTTTGACTTGTTGAAACAAAGTTTAGGGGTAGATTTTTGGATTCTTTTCTCTGCATGTTGAATGAGTGGATTACTCAAATCGATGGCGCCAACTAAACAGACTTTTTGGAATGTAAAGAAGGATTTTATATAACAAAATGACACTACATGTTATAGCTTGGACCCTTTGGATGACAAATCAGAGGAAGATTTTCAAAAAGTAAGTGAATATTTAAACGCGATTTGTGAATGTATGAAACCTGTGCCGGTGGAAAAATATTTTGATGTGGGGCGCCGTCCTCAAACAATCACATGGCATGCTTTCACTGTAATAGCTACTGTAAATTGGACCTTGCAGTTAGATTAACAAGAGTTTAAGCTTTCAACTGATATAAGACACTTGTATGTACCTAAATGCTAGCGGGACGCCTAGCCCTAAGATGTTTTAACCAAATGAAAGACAGTGTTATAAAACCTTTGACCCATATGAAGATGGTGTGATAAAACCTTTAAACCAAATTAAAGATGGTGTGATGAAACCTTTTAACCATATCTAAGATGATGTGATTAAACCTAAGATGGTGTGAGTAAATGTTTAACCAAATGAAAGATGGTGTGATGAAAACTTTTAACCATATGAAAGATGGTGTGATGAAACATTTTAACCATATGAAATATTGTGTGATAAAAACTAAGATGGTGTGATAAAACCTTTTAACCAAATTAAAGATGGTTTGATAAAACCTTTTAACAACAGGAAAGAGGGTGTGATAAACCCTTTAACCATATCAAAGATGGGGTGATAAAACCTTTAACCATATGAAATATAGTGTGATAAATCATTTGAACCATATCAAAGATGGGGTGATGAAACCTAAGATGGTTTGATAAAACCTTTTAACCATATGAAAGAGGGTGTGATAAAACCTTTTACCCATATGAAAGATGGTGATAAAACCTTTTACCATATGAACGATGGTGTGATGAAACCTTTCAAATATATGAAATATGGTGTTATGAAACATTTTAAGCAGGGGTTTCTGGTGGGAACTGAGTTTCACAGGGTTTTATGGTGGGAACTGAGCTACAGAAGGGCTTTCTGGTTTGAATTGAGCTTCAGCAGGGCTTTCTTGTGGGAACTGAGCTTCGTAAAGGTTTATGGTGAGAACTGAGCTTTGCAAAGTTTTATGGTGGGAACTTGGCAAATATCGGGTGGTCCTGTGCCAATAAACAGGCTTATTGTCCTGTTCCCTTACCCTACAGCTCTACTCTACCAGGGTGGACTTATTACCCTACAACTCTACTCTACCAAGGTAGACGTATTACAGCTGCCTCTGATTGGAAACCGTACCAGGCCAAAACATAGAACACAAAACATAGTGTAGACTTACAGCCTTTAAGTTATGGGTCGCGACCCAAAGTGGGTCCCGGACCTGTTATTAATGGTGGGTCACAACTTGTCAGAGTAAATGTATAATTATTTAATTCATTACCGGAATTGATTTGGCCTTGTCACGTTCGACATATGAAGGAGACCAAGGCGCAGCATGGGTATCGTCCCACATCTTTATTTATATGTGAAACTATGCAAGACATACAATAAACTATAAACAAAACAACAAACCGTGACGAAGAGGTGTAACGTGCACTAACTAACTCAAAAATAGTCTCCCACAAACACAGGTGGGAAAAACAACTACTTAAATATGATCCCCAATTAGAGACAACGATGACCAGCTGCCTCTAATTGGGGATCATACAAAAATCCCAACATAGAAAAAAGAAACTAGAACTAAAACAAAATAGAACATTTAAACTAGACAAAACCCCCCAGTCACGCCCTGACCTACTCTACCATAGAAAAATACGAGCTCTCTATGGTCAGGACGTGACAGGCCAAGTGCAACTGCACTTACTGTTCAGTGCACTCTCTGCTTAGCAGTGGTCTCTGCTCAGTTTGGCAGCTGCGTGAGTGGGAGAGGCCCGTGTGCTTTGCGGTTTTCTTGAAGATCACTTCGCAACCCACACGCTGCAGCAGTGTCGTTCAGCAGCAGATGATGCCTTGTCAGCCACTGACTTGTCATTCCCACTCGCCATCACTCACCATTGTCATCATATCGACTCAAGCTAGCCAGAAGTTCTGACTGAGCTCAATCGTCATGAAACGAAAATACAGCAATGAGTTTCTCTCTCTTTCATACAAACTTTGAGAAAAAACGAGTAGCGCACACAATGTGTTTTGTGTGGGGAAGTGCTGAGTAATGAGTCTCTCAAATCGAACAAATTAATATAATGACACGTCCTGACCGAACATCCACAACATGACGGTAAACCCAGGGAGTTCTTTCAGAACAGGGCAGAATGCTTCAGGAAACAGTGCTTTGACAGTGGAGAAGTAAGTCAGCTAGCAAGACATTGTTGTCATTTTATAACAGGTGATGATGAGCAGAAATAAGTGAGGACTAACTCTCATAGTATTAGATGTGAGATTCACTTTCAAACAATCCCCTGTCCTTGTACACAGCTAATAGCTAACGTTAACCAAAGCAAGCTAGCTAGCTAATGATAGTGCAACCATAAGTATCAGTAAATACAGAAGAAGATGAAATAAGATCAGGCCTATTGTAAATCTTACTGTAGAAATGATTGTTGAAAACAAATCTAGATTGGAATTATTGCTGTTAAAATATGTGTAATTTTTTGTTGTTGCTTAACTCGAGTAAACTGAATGAAGCAAGATGATTTTTGAGGTAAACACACTCACACAGTTCTGGGTTGTTCATTTACAACAGGAAGAGGTTGTCACGCTCTGACCCAGGAAAGTTGTGTTTTCTCTGTTTAGTTAGTAGGTCAGGGTGTGATAGGTGGGTGGGCATTCTGTTTTGTTTTCTATGTTTTGGCCTGGTATGGTTTCCAATCAGAGGCGCCTGTCTATCATTGTCTCTGATTGGAAGCCATACTTAGGCAGCCTGTTTTTCCCTGTGTTTTCGTGGGATCTTGTTTTTGTGCAGCTGTGTGTGAGCAGCCCCATAACATCACGTTTGTTTCAGTTTCACCTGTTTATTGTTTTGTTCAAGTTCACAAATAAAATATGTGGAACTACCGGCACGCTGCGCCTTGGCTGATTTATGACAGGGAATTCAAAGATAGCACTTGTGACAGTGGTCTCCTGCCTGACTGAGAAAGCGGTAGATGTTCTGATCCAGTTTGGCAACACATACCTATGTGAGTCAGGGTTCTCAACTCTGACATACTTAAAAAAAAACAAGTACAGAATCAGACTCAATGGTAAGCACAACCTGAATGTTGCACTGTCAAAACCTGAGCCCAGAATAGACATGCTTGTTGAAAATGTCAACCTGTGTGATTTGATCAATCCGTTAATTCCAGTTCAGAATAAACAAATATTGTATTTTAACAGCAACAGTTCCAACTTAGACTTTTTACCCTACAATTCCACTCTACCAGGGTAGACATATTACCCTACAACTCTCCTCTACCAGGGTAGACATATTACCCTACAACTCTACCAGGGTGGGCTTATTACCCTACAACTCTACCAGGGTGGGATTATTACCCTACAACTCTACCAGGGTAGACTTATTACCCTACAACTCCACTCTACCAGGGTAGACTTATTACCCTACAACTCTACTCTACCAGTGTAGACATATTACCCTACAACTCTACCATTGTGGACTTATTACCCTACAACTCCACTCTACCAGGGTAGACTTATTACCCTACAACTCCACTCTACCAGGGTGGGCTTATTACCCTACAACTCTACCAGGATGGGCTTATTACCCTACAACTCTACCAGGGTGGGATTATTACCCTACAACTCCACTCTACCAGGGTAGACATATTACCCTACAACTCCACTCTACCAGGGTGGATTTATTTCCCTACAACTCTACCAGGGTGGGCTTATTTCCCTACAACTCCACTCTACCAGGGTGGACTTATTACCCTACAACTCTACTCTACCAGGGTGGACTTATTACCCTACCAGTGTGGGCTTATTACTCTACCAGGGTGGCCTTATTACTCTACCAGGGTGGGCTTATTACCCTACAACTCCACACTACCAGGGTGGACTTATTACCCTACAACTCTCCTCTACCAACGTGGACTTATTGTCACTGCTGTAGTGCTCTATTTTAAGTGTTGGAGCGCACAATAAATACATTAAATGACGTCATAATTTCCTCAATCAAAGTTTGAACTGACAAATGTAACCAATTGAATAGCTTATCATTATAGAATATGCATAAAATGCATCCTCCAATTGGAACATCTGCCTATGCCTGTACATATTGTCAAAATATCATTTTCTAGTTTTAATACCCTCAAACACCAAGTTAGGCTTTATATTTTATTTTAACTGTTAAGAACAAATTTGTATTTACAATGACAGCCTATCAGGGAACAATGGGTTTAACTGCCTTATTCAGGGACAGAACAACACATTTTTAACTTGTCAGCTCGGGGATTTTGATCCAGCAACCTTTTGGTTACTGGCCCAATGCTCTAACCACTAGGCTACCTGCCGCCCCTAACTGCATAGGCAATCTAATTTCCAAATAGGCCATCATCACTGTCAATCGTGAATTATGTTTCTTCATGTTTTACCGGTTGTCATGATCGTCGTAACGAGTGGACCAAAACGCAGCGGAAATGTGTACGCTCATCTTCTTCTTTAATTAAAGAAAGAACGTGATACAAAACACTGAAACAAAACAACGACAAAAAAACTGTCTCGTAAGGACAAAATGACTATACAGAGAAACAACTACCCACAAATCCCATGACAAAAACACCTCTATTAAATAGGACCTTCAATTAGAGGCAATGAGGAACAGCTTCCTCCAAATGAAGGTCAACCCAATAAACTATGCGTAGAAATAGAACAAATAGAACGAACATAGAAATACACTAACATAGAACATAAACCAAAACCCCCCTGAAACACCCTAAACAAACACCCCACTGCCACGCCCTGACCAAACTATAATAACAAACAACCCCTTTTACTGGTCAGGATGTGACATCGGTGAAACGTCCAAACTGCATCACCGTGCCAATCATTTGATGGATCTCTATCAGTTTCATGGGAATATGCATTTAGGTCTTCTTGGATTCCTGTTTGGTGAGTGAATCAGAGCAGATGGTGTTAACTATTATTATTTCTTTGTATTTTGTCTTAATCAAAAGCATAACGTTATACCCTGCCTAGTGGCTCGATTGAGTTTTGGCACATGATAAAAAAAAATTGTGGGACTATTCAGCTTCATCTATCTATCCTAAAATGTCATTAGAAATGAGGAGGTGTCGTTAGTGTAACAGTAACATTATAGGTCGACTATGCTATTATAGTTAGTTCTGTTATGTAAAATGATAATTATTAATTATGTGATCTTGGAGACATTGACTCAGCTTTGATCTAACTTTACTAAATGAGCACCATTGTGACAAGTGACATTCTTCTATTTGGAATCATAATAATAGGTGAGGAGTAGGACTATTAGGCATAGGAAACAGATCTTGATGAGACGCCCTTCGAGGTGCTGAAAGGACAGCTCCGGGATCACACAATGATGTTAATGAAATTGAACCAACTTGTGGTGTTGAAGGATAGCTGAAGGATGGCTGAAGAACAGCTGAAAGATGGCTGAAGGATGGCTGAAGGATAATTGAAGGATGGCTCAAGGATGGCTGAAGGATAGCTGAAGGATGGCTGAAGATAGCTGGAGGATGGCTGAAAGATAGCTGAAGTAGGGCTGAAGAATAGCTGAAGGATGGCTGAAGGATGGCTGAAGGATGGCTGAAGGATAACTGAAGGATGGCTGAAGGATAACTGAAGGATGGCTGAAGGATGGCTGAAGAATAGCTGAAGGATGGCTGAAGATAGCTGAAGGATGGCTGAAAGATAGCTGAAGGATAGCTGAAGGATGGCTGAAAGATAGCTGAATGATGGCTGAAAGATAGCTGAAGGATAGCTGAAGGATGGCTGAAAGATAGCTGAAGGACAGCTGAAGGGTGGCTGAAGGATAGGCTGATGGATAGCTGATGGATAGCTGAAGGATGGCTGAAGCATGTCTGAAGGACGGCTGACATGAAGGATGGCTGAAGGGTGGCTGAAGGATAGATCTGCCATTCGGCCAGTTCAGGAACAAATAACATTGTGCAGTAGGTTATAGTCTAATAGCCCTATGACTATGTGGTATAACTATTAGTAGGTTATAGTCTGTCACAGTGCCATGTGTATTTTCACCAATGCCCCACATACCACCCACCTCTGCGACCTGTATGCTTTAGTCGGCTGGCTCTCGCTACATATTCGTTGCAAGACCCACTGGCTCCAGGTCATCTATAAGTCTATGCTAGGTAAAGCTCCACCTTATCTCAGCTCACTGGTCACGATAACAACACCCACCCGTAGCACACGCTACAGGTATATCTCACTGGTCATCCCCAAAGCCAACACCTCCTATGGCCGCCTTTCCTTCCAGCTATCTGCAGCCAATGACTGGAACGAATTGCAAAAATCGCTGAAGCTGGAGACTTATATTTCCCTCACTAACTTTAAACATCAGCTATCTGAGCAGCTAACCGATCGCTGCAGCTGTACATAGCCCATCTCTAAATAGCCCATCCAATCTACCTACCCTATCCCAAATTGTTTTTATTTACTTTTCTGCTCTTTTGCCCACCAGTATTTCTACTTGCACATCATCATCTGCACATCTATCACTCCAGTATTAATTTGCTAAATTGTAATTACTTTGCTACTATGGGCTATTTATTGCCTTACCTCCCTTATCACGCCATTTGCACACACACATATACTTTATTTTTTCTATTGTGTTATTGACTGTACACTTGTTACTTCCATGTGTAACTCTGTGTTGTTGTTTGTGTCGCACTGCTTTGCTTTATCTTGGCCAAGTCGCAGTTGTAAATGAGAACTTGTTCTCAACTTGCCTACCTGGTTAAGGTGCTTTTAAAAAAAATAGACCAATGACCACGTGGTATAATTATCAGCAGGTTATAGTATAGTAGTCCTATGACCACGTGGTATAATTATCAGCAGGTTATAGTATAGTAGTCCTATGACCACGTGGTATAATTATCAGCAGGTTATAGTATAGTAGTCCTATGACCACGTGGTATAATTATCAGCAGGTTATAGTATAGTAGTCCTATGACCACGTGGTATAATTATCAGCAGGTTATAGTATAGTAGTCCTATGACCACGTGGTATAATTATCAGTAGGTTATAGTATAGTAGTCCTATGACCACGTGGTATAATTATCAGTAGGTTATAGTATAGTAGTCCTATGACCACGTGGTATAATTATCAGCAGGTTATAGTATAGTAGTCCTATGACCACGTGGTATAATTATCAGCAGGTTATAGTATAGTAGTCCTATGACCACGTGGTATAATTATCAGCAGGTTATAGTATAGTAGTCCTATGACCACGTGGTATAATTATCAGTAGGTTATAGTATAGTAGTCCTATGACCACGTGGTATAATTATCAGCAGGTTATAGTATAGTAGTCCTATGACCACGTGGTATAATTATCAGCAGGTTATAGTATAGTAGTCCTATGACCACGTGGTATAATTATCAGCAGGTTATAGTATAGTAGTCCTATGACCACGTGGTATAATTATCAGTAGGTTATAGTATAGTAGTCCTATGACTACGTGGTATAATTATCAGTAGGTTATAGTCTAATAGAGCTATGACTACGTGGTATAACTATTTGTAGGCTAATAGCCTAACATAAATACAAACATATTATACAAAGACTAAAGGGTACAAGGTGAGACCCAAATGCAGAAACAGGAGGCAGATGGTTGAGCTCCGATATTTATTACACCAAAATGGGTAGGTAAAAGGCAGGTCGAGGACAAGCAAGATTTCATAAACCAGGTCAGAGTCCAAACAGTACCAGGGGATAGGCAGTTACGAGGTCAGAACAGGCAGGGGTTCAGTGATCAGGTCTGAGTCCAAACAGTACCAGGGGACAGGCAGGCTCGAGGTCAGAACAGACAGAGTGGTCAGGCAGGCGGATTCGGCATCAGGACAGGCAAAGGTCAAAACCAGGAGGGCTAGGAAAAAACAGAGACTGCGAAAAATAGGAGCTATGACAAACGGTGGTTGAAGACAAACTGGCACAGAGAGACAGGAAACACAGGGATAAATACACCGGGGACTAATGGGGAAAACTGGAGACACCTGGAGGTGGGTGGAGACAATCACCAAGACAGGTGAAACAGATCAAGGTGTGACATTAGCTTAAAATCATTGCACTGTTTGCGAGGAGATCTTTATTGCGAGTAGGCATTTCATTTTATTCTAAAGCTTACAAGTAGTGTCATAAATAAACGTTGATTTGACTAGCACTACGCTTTTAACTCTTAAACCTGTTAGGGACAGACGTTCCGCTAGCGGAACGCCCCACCAATATCCAATGATAGAGCGTGGCGCGAAATACAAATACCTTAAAAATGCTATAACTTCAATTTCTCAAACATATGACAATTTTACACAATTTTAAAGACAAGACTCTCGTTAATCTAACCACATTGTCCGATTTCCAAAAGGCTTTACAGCGAAAGCAAAACATTAGATTATGTCAGGAGAGTACCCTGCCAAAAATAATCACACAGCCATTTTCAAAGCAAGCATATATGTCACAAAAACCAAAACCACAGCTAAATGCAGCACTAACCTTTGATGATCTTCAACAGATGACACTCCTAGGACATTATGTTATACAATACATGCATGTTCAATCAAGTTCATATTTATATAAAAAACCAGCTTTTTACATTAGCATGTGATGTTCAGAACTAGCATGCAAACTTCCGGTGAATTTACTAAATTACTCACGATAAATGTTTACAAAAAACATAACAATTATTTTAAGAATTATAGATACAGAACTCCTTTATGCAATTGCTATGTCAGATTTCAAAAAAGTTTTTATGCGAAAGCACATTTTGCAATATTCTGAGTAGATAGCTCGGCCATCACAGGCTAGCTAATTTGACACCCACCAAGTTTGGTGCTCACTAAACTCAGAATTACTATAAGAAAAATTGGATTACCTTTCCTGTTCTTCGTCAGATGCACTCCCAGAACTTCTACTTCAAATGTTGTTTTGGTTCGAAATAATCCATAGTTATATTGAAACAGCTCCGTTTTGTTCGTCCGTTGAGGTCACTATCTGAAGGGTGACGCACGGGCGCATTTCGTGACAAAAAAATTCAAAATATTCCATTACCGTACTTCGAAGCATGTCAAACCCTGTTTAAAATACATTTTTATGCTATTTTTCTCGTAAAATAGCGATAATATTCCAACCAGGCGACATTATATTCATTCATAGACTGTTAGAAAAACATGGAGTCGTCTCGTGCACGCGCACTCCAGTGTCATTGTTCCCTGCCTGACCACTCACAGAAAATCCTGCTGTTTTTCGCCCAGAGACTGCAGAGACGTCATTCCACTTTCTGGCACCTTCTGAGAGCCAATGGAAGCCTTAGAAAATGTCACGTTACAGCAGAGATGCTGTATTTTTGATAGAGATGCCCTAGAAGCAGAACAAATTGTCAGACAGGGCACTTCCTGTATGGAATCTTCTCAGGTTTTGGCCTGCCATATGAGTTCTGTTATACTCACAGACACCATTCAAACAGTTTTAGAAACTTTAGAGTGTGTTCTATCCAAATCTACTAATCATATGCATATTCTAGTTTTTGGGCAGGAGTAGTAACCAGATTAAATCGGGTACGTTTTTTATCCGGCCGTGAAAATACTGCCCCCTATCCCAAACAGGTTAAAGTTTACAGTGGCTTTTTCTTTTGCGCTCTTGTCACAGCGAAAAATACCAAAAGTGTTTTCTACACAAATGACTATAATGAACTAGACTTGACAGGAAATATTTCTCAGATGATCATAATTATAGATAATAGTGTCTGTATTTGTGTCTTCCATTTGAGTCATTCATTATGAGTGGTTGTAATAATGACCCATGAAGCACGAGGGGAGACAAAATGATTTGATGGAGCTTTCGTCCAAAGACACTGTGTGTTTTAGATGTTTCTAAAACGTAATTACTCTGAGTTTATTATTTGTGGATATTGGCCTAATTCTGCCCAGCATGCATTGTTTGTAATTTTCCTCTGGACATGTAGGAGAATCTTACAGAACTCTGCATGTAGGTTAATGGGCTGTTTGTCCCGTTTGGTGAAATCTTGCTTTGCAAGTGGACCCCATACCTCGCTGCCATGAAGTGCAATTGGTTCAATGACACATTCAATTAGTTTTAGCCAAATTTGAATAGGTATTTCAATTTTAATTTGTTTTATTAGGGCTAGGCCCCTTTATTCTCAATTTCCACCTGAATGATGTGCCCAAAGTAAACTGCCTGTTGATCATGTCCTAAAGCCAGGATATGCATATAATTGGTACCTGTTACACATTACACTTGCTGGAGGGAACACAACACCCTGCTACACTAAACTCCCCGTGGAGTGAAAGAGGTGTGTGATTGTAGGTGCAGGTAAGGATGACAGAGGCAGAGAATATTACAGTTTACTGGGAATTTATTTCCTTAACACGGTAATGTGGGGAAAAGGGGCTGGATGGAACCAAAGCAAAGAAAGTAAAAGTTAGAGTCCCCTTTCCTACCTTACCTGCCTACCCACTACTTACCTACCTTAACACCACCTGCACGCTAACCAAAATACAGGGGGTGGTCCACTCAGGTCTTACCTAGTGTGCAAAGACAGAGTACATACTACGGGTATAGGTATGCCCGCAGGCCTCTTGCCTAAGCACTCCCAAGGTGCCTTCCCCTTCCCCCCTGGGAACAAATGAAACATAATAATACAAACTTAAAGTGAACAATTTCAATAATCAAAAACACTGAGTCCTATTGGCACACACATGCCTCAGCAGGACTGGCTACAAAATAGTTCACAACAAAACTGTCTCTGAGAAACAACCAGCACAGGACATACAAGAAGTTCTCACTTCCTGACAAAGGAACACTGGCTTTTCAAGCTGCAGAAGGAGTCAGTAATTGCAGACAGCTGTATCTCCTGACGAGAGGGCGGGATCAGATCTGCAATGGGGCCGACCAATCAGCTGCTTGGGGGAATCCAAGAAGCCATTTCCTGATATACACACATACATATACTGTACACAAATCCACAACAGAAACCAGGGAAAGTAACAGTACCATTGGAAAGAAAACACTTTGAAGATTGTAGAAATGTTTTTTATTGAGACACTGTAACGCCCTGGCCATAGAGAGGGGTTTTTGTTCTTTATTTTGGTTAGGCCAGGGTGTTACATTGGGTGGGCGTTCTATGTTCATTTTTCTATGTTTTTGTATTTCTTTGTTTTGGGCCATGTGTGGCTCCCAATCAGGCACAGCTGTAATTCGTTGTTGCTGATTGGGAGTCACACATAAGTAGCCTGGTTTTCCTTGGGTTTTTGTGGGTGATTGTTTTCTGTTTAGTGTGTATCCTGACAGGACTGTTTTGCTGTCATCTTTTGTTTATTTTTGTAGTGTTCTCTTTTTCAATTAAAATTCTAAAGATGAACACATCCTCCGCTGCACCTTGGTCTAATTCTGACGACGGCCGTTACAGAATCACCCACCAAAAAACGGACCAAGCAGTGGAGGAAGGAGCAGCGCAAGGAGAAGAACCAGGAGAGGAGCTATCGGGAGTCGTGGAATTGGGAGGAATTGCTGGACGGTAAAGGACCATGGGCTCAAGCTGGGGAGTATCGCCGCCCGCAGTGGGAGATCGAGGGGGCGATAGCTGAGAGGCGCTGGTATGAAGCAAGGGAGCGCAACAGGCACGAGAGGCAGCCCCAAAATTTGGGGGGGCACACGGGGAGTGTGGCAGAGCCAGGATCTAATTCTGGGCCAACTCCCCGTGCTTACCGGAAGCAGCGTGGTGCTTGTAAGGCACCGTGTTATGCTGTGAAGCGCACGGTGTCTCCAGTGCACGTTCATAGCCCGGTGCGCTATAGGCCAGCCCCCCGCAAGTGCCATGCGAGTGCAGGCATCGAGCCAGGATGGATTGTGCCAGCTCAGCGCGTCTGGTCTCCAGTGCGCCTTTTCGGTCCAGGTTATCCTGCACCGGCTCTGCGCACTGTGTCTCCAGGGCGCTGGGAGGGCCCAGTTTGCCCAATGCCTGCGCTCTGCCCGTGCCTGGCCAAAGTGGGCATTCAGCCTGGAGTGTGGGTAAGGAGCCTATGAACCACAACTCCAGTGCTCCCCCACAGCCCGGTTTATCCTGTGCCTCCTCTTTGGACCAGGCCTCCAGTGGGTCTCTCCATCCTGGTCAGTCCTGTGCCTCCTCCACGGACCAGGCCTCCAGTGGATCTCCCAATCCTGGTCAAGCCTGTGCCTCCTCCACGGACCAGGCCTCCAGTGGGTCTCCCCATCCTGGTCAGTCCTGTGCCTCCTCCACGGACCAGGCCTCCAGTGGGTCTCCCCAGCCTGGTGAGTCCAGGGCCAGAGCCGCCAGAGCCGCCAGAGCCGCCAGAGCCGCCAGAGCCGCCAGAGCCGCCCGCCAGTCCGGAGCCGCCAGAGCCGACCGCCAGTCTGGTGAGTCCTGTGCCTGCGCCCAGGGCCAGGCCTCCTTCATGTCTCCCCAGCCTGGTGAGTCCTGTGCCTGCGCCCAGGGCCAGGCCTCCTTCATGTCTCCCCAGCCTGTTGAATCCTGGGCCAGATTCGCCAGAGCCGCCCGCCAGCCCGGAGGCCGCCGGAGCCGCCCGCCAGCCCGGAGGCCGCCGGAGCCGCCAGGGTCGCCGGAGCCGCCAGGGTCGCCCGCCAGCCGGGCGCAGCCAGAAACACCCGCCACCCGGGCGCAGCCAGGGACGCCCGCCAGGCGGGCGCAGCCAGGGACGCCCGCCGGGCGGGCGCAGCCAGGGTCGCCCGCCGGGCGGGCGCAGCCAGAATCGCCCGCCGGGTGGGCGCAGTCAGGGTCGCCCACCAGTCCTCCGGCGCGGCCAAGGGCGCCACCTAAGTGGGCGACGCCGAGGGTGGAGCGGAGTACCCTCCCCTTCAGAGTCAGGTTTTGCAGCCGGGGTCCGCACCTTTGGGGGGGGTACTGTAATGCCCTGGCCATAGAGAGGGGGTTTGTTCTTCATGTTGGTTAGGCCAGGGTGTTACATTGGGTGGGCGTTCTATGTTCATTTTTCATTGTTTTTGTATTTCTTTGTTTTGGGCCGTGTGTGGCTCCCAATCAGGCACAGCTGTAGTTCGTTGTTGCTGATTGGGAGTCACACATATGTAGCCTGGTTTTCCTTTGGGTTTTTGTGGATGTTTGTTTCTGTTTAGAGTATTTCCTAACAGGACTGTTTTGCTGTCGTCTTTAGTTCATTTTTGTAGTGTTCTCTTTTTTCTAATTAAATTTCAAGATGAACACACGTCCTCCGCTGCACCTTGGTTTCATTACGACGACACACCTTACAGACACCATGCTCTTACAATGGCAAGTATAAGGGCATACTGGTATAAGTATAAGGGCATAAATTAGCTCCCAGGATGCAATTCCATCCACAGGGTCTCAGCAGTCTATGTTCAAGGTTTCAGCCTTGTAACTTCCAAAACGAATAAGAAATATCATTTTTAGTAAAGGGACTCAGTCTTGGAAATTCGTATTTTTACGCGCACTATGAAGACAAGACACACCTGCTAAAATCAGATTCCTATTGAACATACTTCTTTCCGTAAGAAATATTGTAGTTTGATTACATTTTAGGGTATCTGAGGATTAAATATAAATATAATCATGTTTTGACTTGTTGAAACAAAGTTTAGGGGTAGATTTTCGGATGGCATAATTTTCCATAATTTTTATGATTATTTATTTAAATTGCTTGCCCTCCAGTTTCACCGCTAGTGGGAAACCTAGCCCGTTCATTCACTGCCTCATTAAGGTGTCCAGTTGAGCTTATTTTTAAACCTCAGTAATTGTAGTGTGTGCAGTACTCTCTATATGTTGTACCAATTGAGAACTTTGGTCTAATTCCCTGAGAACTGGATCGTCTCTGGAAAATCATTATTTTAGTATTTTTGGGGTTTACTGCCAGGGCCCAGGTCTGGCAGTACTGCTCTAGCAGGTCCAGGCTATGCTGTAGGCCATGTGCTGTGGGTGACAGCAGACATAGGTCTTCTGTGAAGAGTATGTATTTAACATCTGAATTGTGGAGATTAATACCAGGGCCTGAGGAATTTTCTAGAATGGTGGCCAATTCATTGAAGTAAATATTGAAGGGCTCCGATTGCAACCCTGGAGAAGGCCCAGCCCCTAGTTAAAAAATGATGTTATTTTCTTGCCGATTTTAATGCTGCACGTATTGCCAGTATATATTGATTTAAAATGTAATTATGTCATATGTTTAACCCCTACACCACATTCAATATCTTTGTAGAACCGTCCTGTTTGCAAAATATAATCAAATGTTTTAAAGCCAGCGTACATTTTGGTCTTATGGTGGTAAACATGTTTATTTATCAGGGTTGTCCATATGTCCCCATTTTGTATCGCTAATTCCTCTTGTTTAGATTTTTTTTAACGTTTTTTCCAATTTTGCCAGATGTTGTTTGTGTTAATTAATAGACTCCTCAATTAGTGTCAGCTACTTGCTTGTCCTGTGACTTTTTGGTTCTGCGTGTACGTTTATAGAGTTTTAAAGTCTCACAGTAATGAAGGCATTATTCAAATCAAATTTATTTTTATATAGCCCTTCATACATCAGCTGATATTCTCAAAGTGCTGTACAGAAACCCAGCCTAAAACCCCAAACAGCATGCAAAGCATGTGAAAGAAGCACGGTGGCTAGGAAAAACTCCCTAGGAAAAACTCCCTAGAAAGGCCAAAAACCTAGGAAGAAACCTAGAGAGGAACCAGGCTATGAGGGGTGGCCAGTCCTCTTCTGGCTGTGCAGGGTGGATATTATAACAGAACATGGTCAAGATGTTAAAATGTTAAAATGTTCATAAATGACCAGCATGGTCAAATAATAATAATCATAGTAGTTGTCGAGGGTGCAACAAGGACGTCCGGTGAACAGGTCAGGGTTCCATAGCCGCAGGCAGAACAGTTGAAACTGGAGCAGCAGCACGGCCAGGTGGACTGGGGACAGCAAGGAGTCATCATACCAGGTAGTCCTGAGGCATGGTCCTAGGGCTCAGGTCCTCCGAGAGAAAGACAGAAAGAGAGAAAGAGAGAATTAGAGAGAGCATATTTAAATACACACAGGACACCGGATATGACAAGAGAAATACTCCAGATGTAACAGACTGACCCTAGCCCCCGACACATAAACTACTGCAGCATAAATACTGGAGGCTGAGACAGGAGGGATCAGAAGACACTGTGGCCCCATCCGATGATACCCCCGGACAGGGCCAAACAGGCAGGATATAACCCCACCCACTTTGCCAAAGCACAGCCCCCACACCACTAGAGGGATGTCTCCAACCACCAACTTACCGTCCTAAGACAAGGCCGAGTATAGCCCACAACGATCTCCGCCATGGCACAACCCAAGGGGGGGGGCGCCAACCCAGACAGGAAGACCACGTCAGTGACTCAACCCACTCAAGTGACGCACCCCTCCCATGGACGGCATGGAAGAACACCAGTAGGCCAGTGACTCAGCCCCTGTAAAAGGGTTAGAGGCAGAGAATCCCAGTGGAAAGAGGGGAACCGGCAAGGCAGAGACAGCAAGGGCGGTTCGTTGCTCCAGCCTTTCCGTTCACCTTCACACTCCTGGGCCAGACTATACTTAATCATAGGACCTACTGAAGAGATAAGTCTTCAGTAAAGACTTAAAGGTTGAGACTGAGTCTGCGTCTTTCACATTGGTAGGCAGACCATTCCATAAAAATGGAGCTCTATAGGAGAAAGCCCTACCTCCAGCCGTTTGCTTAGAAATTCTAGGGACAATTAGGAGGCCTGCGTCTTGTGACCGTAGCGTACGTGTAGGTATGTACGGCAGGACCAAATCGGAAAGATAGGTAGGAGCAAGCCCATGTAATGCTTTGTAGGTTAGCAGTAAAACCTTGAAATCAGCCCTTGCCTTAACAGGAAGCCAGTTTAGGGAGGCTAGCACTGGAGTAATATGATCAAATTTTTTGGTTCTAGTCAGGATTCTAGCAGCCGTATTTAGCACTAACTGAAGTTTATTTAGTGCTTTATCCGGGTAGCCGGAAAGTAGAGCATTGCAGTAGTCCAGCCTAGAAGTAACAAAAGCATGGATTCATTTTTCTGCGTCATTTTTGGACAGAAAATTTCTGATTTTTGCAATGTTACGT
Source organism: Salmo salar (assembly GCF_965601325.2). Classification (NCBI taxonomy): domain Eukaryota; kingdom Metazoa; phylum Chordata; class Actinopteri; order Salmoniformes; family Salmonidae; genus Salmo; species Salmo salar. The sequence continues at coordinate 101,592,231 of NC_138302.1, forward strand.
AGATGGAAAAAAGCTGTCCTTGAAACAGTCTTGATATGTTCTTCAAAAGAGAGATCAGGGTCCAGAGTAACGCCAAGGTCCTTCACAGTTTTATTTGAGACGACTGTACAACCATCCAGATTAATTGTCAGATTCAACAGAAGATCTCTTTGTTTCTTGGGACCTAGAACAAGCATCTCTGTTTTGTCCGAGTTTAAAAGTAGAAAGTTTGCAGCCATCCACTTCTTTATGTCTGAAACACAGGCTTCTAGCGAGGGCAATTTTGGGGCTTCAACCTGTTTCATTGAAATGTACAGCTGTGTGTCGTCCGCATAGCAGTGAAATTTAACATTATGTTTTCGAATGACATCCCCAAGAGGTAAAATATATAGTGAAAACAATAGTGGTCCTAAAACGGAACCTTGAGGAACACCGAAATTTACAATTGATTTGTCAGAGGACAAACAATTCACAGAGACAAACTGATATCTTTCCGACAGATAAGATCTAAACCAGGCCAGAACTTGTCCATGTAGACCATTTTGGGTTTCCAATCTCTCCAAAAGAATGTGGTGATCGATGGTATCAAAAGCGGCACTACTATTCACCATTATTAGGGTCTCTGTGCTTTTGGTTGGATAGTGTTCTAAGTTTTTTCCTTATAATTTTACAATTTGCATCAAACCAGTTGTCATCTGTGATCTTTTTTGTTTTGTTTTTTATCAATTTCAATTGTGCTTCTTTTGCAGTTTGCCTGAATATATAGTTGATGTTTTGTACTGCTAGATTGATGCCTTCTTTACTGTGAGTGAATGTGGTATTCAGAAAGTTATCTAAGAGTGTTTGTATATTTTGGGTTACTGGTTGCTTTCTGGTATTCTTCTGTGCTGTTTTGGGCCCATCTGTATGAATTTCTGATGTTGTACAGCTTACTGGGCTGTGAATGTGTGGTTGTTTCCATGTCTGTTCTTTTGAGGAACAACGTAATTTGGCTGTGATCAGACAGAGGTGTTAGTGGCTTGACGGTGAATGAGCAGAGAGAGAAAGGGTCAATGTCTGTAATCATATAGTCTTCTGTGCTGTGGCCAAGAGGTGAGCAATAGGTGAATCTCCCCAAAGAGTCCCCCCGTAACCTACCATTGACAAAGTAGTCTCTATCGCTCTCTCTCTCTCCCTCTCTCTCTGTCTCGCTCTCTCTTTCTCAAAACAGAAGACAGAGATAATAATTAAGTCCGAGGGATTGATCAGCCTCTGGCCTCCTCTGGTTTTATTTGTTTTGTTTTCTAGTCCTCTAGAACCCATTGATTTATCTGCTGGCAGAGAAACACAGGGACTTGAAATATTGCCCTAATTAACACTGGCGAAGGCCCCTCCCCTGGTTAAATAATTCTGTTATTTTCTTGCCGATTTTAATGCTGCACATATTGCCAGTATATATTGATTTAAAAAACTTCTTAGGGCTAGGCATCCCGTCAGCGGGACACTTGTCGACAATTTCCTGTTAAACTGGAGGGCACACAATTAAAATAAATAATCATAGAAATTATGGATATTAAACATCTAGGTAAATACAAGTGTCTTATATCAGTTGAAAGCTTAAATTCTTGTTAATCTAACTGCACTGTCTGATTTACAAAAGGCTTTACAGCGAAAGCATACCAAGCGATTGTTTGAGGACGGCGCCACACAACATATTTTTCAACCAGCACAGGCTTCATAAAATCACAAATAGCAATTAAATAGTCACTTGCTTTTTGAAAATCTTCCTCTGATTTGCAATCCAAATGGTCCCAGCTACAACATGCATGGTCGTTTTGTTAGATAAAATCCTTCTTTATATCCCAAAACATCTGTTTATTTAGCACTGTCGATTTGAGTTCAACATGCAGACGAAGGAATCCAAAAAAGATAACACTAAACTTTGTTAATACAAGTCAAACTACGTTTCTATCTAATCCTCAGGTACCCTAAAATGTAATTAAACTATAATATTTCATACGGAAAGAAGTATGTTCAATAGAAAGTAAAATTGTCGCATGCCCACAGACTGATTTCCAACTCTGACTCCCTGTACCAAAACTCAAAAAATCTTCCTCGTTTTGATGAAACAAGACTGAAACCTTGAACAAAGACTGTTGACATCTAGTGGAAGCCATAGGAATTGCAATCTGGGAGCTGAAATTGCATAGGACCCATAGCTTTCCATTGTAAGAGCATGGGATCTCAACAAACAACAATTCTGGTTGGTTTTCCATTGGATTGTCTCCTACTATATCAATTGTGTTATAGTCTCATACATAATTTTTTACATTTCTACAAACTTCAAAGTGTTTTCTATCCAATGGTACCAATTATATGCATATCCTGGCTTTAGGGCCAGAGCAACAGGCAGTTTACTTTGGGCACATCAGTCAGGTAGAAATTCTGAATAAAGGACCCTAGCCCTAACAAGATTTAATTATGTCATATGTTTAACCCCTACACCACTTTCAATATCTTTGTAGAACAGTCCTGTTTTCCAAATATAATCAAATGTTTTAAAGCCAGCGTACATTAAGGTCTTATGGTGGTAAACATGTTTATCTATCAGGGTGTGTAGGGTGGAAATATGTTCAGTCGTGCAATGTTTTGGTCAATTTGGCTTTGACTCAAGACTTTGTGCTTATTAAAGTTTAGAACTGTTACATGTATAATACTACAGAAAACCTTCCCCAGGTTACTGTTCACACAAATGCCTCTGTAATTGTTAGGGTCAAATTTGTCTCCGTTCTTAAATATTGGGGTTATGAGTCCGTGATTCCAGATGTCAGGGAAATAACCTACACTCAGGATCAAATTAAGCAGTTTTAATATAGCCAATTGAAATGTTGCACTAGTGAGTGTGAGCATCTCATTTAGGTTGCCATCAGGTCCGCATGCTTTTTTAAATTTGAGAGCCTGAAGTATCTTTAGAGCTCCTGGTCAGTAATTAGGGAGTCCGATGGATTTTGATTGTCCTTTATAGCTTTTTGTAATCCATTCAACTTCTCATGAATTTGGCGTTGTTCTGCGTTTGTGTCAATTTGAATGGTGTTGTAGAGTGTTTTAAAATGGGTTGTCCATATGTCACCATTTTGTATCGCTAATTCCTCTTGTTTAGATTTTTTTTGTTTTTTCCAATTTTGTCAGAAATTCTTTGCGTTAATGGACTCCTTAATATATGTCAGCTGCTTGATGTTTTACTGTGTTTTTGTTGGTTCACAGTTATAGAGTTCTTCTCAAGAAGAAGAACATTAAGGTCCTGGAGTGGCCTAGCCAGTCTCCAGACCTTAATCCCATAGAAAATCTGTGGAGGGAGCTGAAGGTTCGAGTTGCCAAACGTCAGCCTTGAAACCTTAATGACTTGGAGAAGATCTGCAAAGAGGAGTGGGACAAAATCCCTCCTGAGATGTGTGCAAACCTGGTGGCCAACTACAAGAAACGTCTGACCTCTGTGATTGCCAACAAGGGTTTTGCCACCAAGTACTAAGTCAAGTTTTGCAGAGGGGTCAAATACTTATTTCCCTCATTACAATGCAAATCAATTTATAAAATTTTTGACATGGTGTTTTTCTGGATTTATTTGTTGTTATTCTGTCTCTCACTGTTCAAATAAACCTACCATTAAAATTATAGACGGATCATTTCAAAATCAGCAGGGGATCAAATACTTTTTTCCCCCACAGTTAATATATAGTTGGTGTTTTTGCTACTAGATTCATGCCTTCTTTTCTGTGAGTGAATGTGGTATTCAGAAAGTTATCTAAGAGTGTTTGTATATTTTGGGTTACTGGTTGCTTTCTGGTATTCTTCTGTGCCGTTTTGGGCCCATCTGTATGAATTTCTGATGTTGTACAGCTTACTGGGCCGTGAATGTGTGGTTGTTTCCATGTCTGTTCTTTTGAGGAACAACGTAATTTGGCTGTGATCAGACAGAGGTGTTAGTGGCTTGACGGTGAATGAGCAGAGAGAGAATGTGTCAATGTCTGTAATCATATAGTCTACTGTGCTGTGGCCAAGAGGTGAGCAATAGGAGAATCTCCCCAAAGTGTCCCCCCGTAACCTACCATTAACAAAGTAGTCTCTATCGCTCTCTCTGCCTCGCTCTCTCAAAACAAAAGACAGAGATAATAATTAAGTCCAAGGGATTGATCAGCCTCTGGCCCCCTCTGGTTTTATTTGTTTTGTTTTCTAGAACCCATTGATTTATCTGCTGGCAGAGAAACACAGGGACTTGAAATATTGCCCTAATTAACACTTTAAACTTGCCTGACCTCCAAATTGCCTTTTTTTTTTTTTTCTGTCAGGAATCTCTCTCTCTCTCTCTCTCTCTCTCTCTCTCTCTCTCTCTCTCTCTCTCTCTCTCTCTCTCTCTCTCTCTCTCTCTCTCTCTCTCTCTCTCTCTCTCTCTCTCTCTCTCTCTCTCTCTCTCTCTCTCCTCTCTCTCTCTCTCTAGTAAAAGTGGCACTATTTACAAAATACAATTGAGTCTGTTTTAGTCACTATCCATATGTGGCTGATAATGATACTACTGAGAAGACTCAGTGGCAGTAACAGTAAATGTGGCAGTAAAAGTAACATTAACAGCAACATTAAAAGCAAATGTGGCAGCGACAGTGGTAGTGACAGTGGCAGTGGCATTAACAATAACAGTAACAGTGGCAGTAACAGTTGTAGTAACAGTGGCAGTAACAGTGGCAGTAACAGTGGTAGTAACTGTGGCAGTAACTGTGGTAGTAACTGTGGTAGTAACAGTGGCAGTAACAGTGGTAGTAACTGTGGCAGTAACAGTGGTAGTAACTGTGGCAGTAACAGTGGCAGTAACAGTGGCAGTAACTGTGGCAGTCACTGTGGTAGTAACAGTGGCAGTAACTGTGGCAGTGGCAGTAACAGTAATAGTGGCAGTGGCAATAACAATAACAGTGGCTGTAATAGTGGCAGTAACAGTTGCAGTATCAGTAACAGTAACAGTGGCAGTACCAGTAACAGTAACATAAATAGTGGCAGTAACAGTGGCAGTATCAGTAACAGTGGCAGTGGCAGTAACAGTGACAATGGCAGTGACAGTAACAGTGACAGAAATAGTGGTGGTAACAGTGACTGCAACAGTAACAGTGGCAGTAACAGTGGCAGTAACAGTGGCAGTAACAGTGGCAGTGGCAGTAAAAGTGGCAGTGGCAGTAACAGTAACAGTGGCAGTAACAGTAACAGTGACAGTGGCAGTGGCAGTAACAGTAACAGTGGCAGTAAAAGTGGCAGTAACAGTAACAGCGTCAGTAACAGTAACAGTAACAGTGGCAGTAAAAGCGGCAGTAACAGTAACAGTAACAGTGGCAGTAACAGTGACAGTGACAGTGGCAGTGGCAGTAACAGTGACAGTGACAGTAACAGTAACAGTAACAGTGGCAGTAACAGTGGCAGTAACTGTAACAGTGGCAGTAACAGTGACAGTAACAGTGGCAGTAACAGTAACAGTGGCAGTAACAGTAACAGTGGCAGTAACAGTGACAGTGACAGTAACAGTAACATCCCTCTGTCTGCCGTCCCTCTGTCTGCCGTCCCTCTGTCTGCCGTCCCTCTGTCTACCGTCCCTCTGTCTACCGTCCCTCTGTCTACCGTCCCTCTGTGTCCTTCCCTGTGTCCATCCCTCCCAATTACACTATCAGATCTGAAATGACCATAATATAGGCTGAGAAAACTGAGTGTACCTTGGAATTTGGCTGTGACAGAGTGCAAAATAAAAAGTAATTGTAAACTTACAAGAGAGAGCAAGAGTTGAACGCTGTTCTAACAACTCTCCAGTGATTTAAATGATTTAGATTGTTGACCAACTCTCAGATTTCTCTCCCCTCGGGCAAGGTTGTTGTCGTAGGCGTCCAGATCTACAGATCGTTTGCTTGAACGGATCTCACCAATATCTTGACCTAGAAAATATCATAACGCTTTACTTGAACTAACATCAAATGATGTTATGACTCATGTACTGTTATGACGTCATTAAAACCCTCTAAGGTCTAAGGGCCTGGGGGCTGGGTTTCTAACGCGCTAAAATATGGAATTGCTTTAAGATGGCCATACCATGGATACATTTGCTGTTAGATTTGGAAGTGCTTTAAGATGGCCATACCATGGATAAATTAGCTGTTAGATTTGGAATTGCTTTATGATGGTCATACCATGGATAAATTAGCTATTATATTTGGAATTGCTTTATGATGGTCATACCATGGATAAATTAGCTATTATATTTGGAATTGCTTTAAGATGGCCATACCATGGATAAATTAGCTATTATAATTGGAACTGAGGTTTGACTGGTCTGTTCCCATGAGGAAGAGGAGGTTCTGAGAAGAGGAAGAGGAGTAACCGATCATTCTTTTGTCTGATGAAGTTGTCTTTCTGTACAACACCACAACCAGGGAATGACTAGAGCTGTCTGTCTGTCTGTCTGTCTGTCTGTCTGTCTGTCTGTCTGTCTGTCTGTCTGTCTGTCTGTCTGTCTGTCTGTCTGTCTGTCTGTCTGTCTGTCTGTCTGTCTGTCTGTCTGTCTGTCTGTCTAGAGAAATCAAATGGTAAAAAAGTAGCAGGCCGTTTTAGGTGATAATTGCCCGAGAAGCCGGGGTATTGGAAGATGTATTATTGGCACGGGTGATGTTTGTCCTGAGACTACGTGGAGGGCCGGCAAACTGTGCCAACATATCCTCCGAATACCGGCTTCGAGGGCATTATCACTTTTATACAACGGGTTACAAACATATTCAAGTAACGATTGATGTATTTTTATTTTTAAAAAATGTAATTTTGATGAATTTATTCATACTATTTCATCCTTCCACTAAATATAGTCCTGACAAATGTGTGGTTGCTACCCAAGCTGGCTGGTCAATCGTTCTGTCTGTTCGGTTGCTAGAGAGATGTTCAGTCTTTTTTTTGTTCTACATCTATGGACGCGACTCAGTCGTTCATTCTAAATGTTCTGATGCCATGACAGCTGCCAACGTTCTTATCCCTTGCTTGCTAGCTTAGCCAACTACGGCTAATGTACAGTCATGTCAAACAGCGGAGCCAGAATAACAACAGTAGCTGCATTTCAGTTTGTTTAAGCTGTCTTCTATAGATGTTTTTTCGACATCGAGCACAATGAGCAAATGATGTGCGATTTCCGCCTGTTAACTTTTTCTTTCTCGCCAGGCCACTGTTCAGAAGAGATTGCCAACTACACAGCTAACACTTAAAACTGAAGCTGGAATGAAAACTAGCTGCATTTTGTGTTTTTCTACTGACATTTCTTTGTATATATCCATAAAAATTATAGTGATTCATGATTTCGACTGAGAAAAGCTGCAAGTCTGTCTCGTCCCGACTCCCCATCGTGTTCATTACCATACAGCTGGTGATTAAATTCCGATATTGATGGTGCAAATGTCGGTTATTACCAATCTCTGCTGATGAAAACACAATGTTAGTCTAAAAGAAATGTGAGATAATGTCTAGATGCTTTTTATAGTGTAGATCTCATATATAAATTGCCTGGCTGGGCTGATGAGACAGTTAATTGCACAGTCAGATGGAACAGAGTAAATAGGCATTTTAACGTCATAGATTTAGCCGGTGGTGACTTGTGGAATAGATTCTAGCTGGAATGAATCTTTAACCAATCAGCTTCCACGATTAGACCCACCCATTGCATAAACAGGGGATAGGTTGCCATTTAGATTGTAGCTCAGGCAAGACCCATCACTGATGGACGTATACATTTCATGTGTTCCAAATGGCACCATATTACCTTTTAGCAGTGCACTACTGTTGACCAGAGCCCGATTGATCCTAGTCAACAGTAGTGCACTATATAGGGAATATGGTGCAATTTTGGACTCATAAATGATTCCTCCAGTATTCAGAAATAGTCTGAAGGAAGCTGTTTCAATGTAGCTAGGTTACGTGGCAGAGCAGAGGACATCATCCTCGAGAAAATTGATTCCCACAGTATAAAAGAGTATATACCTATTTCCCTTTGCAATATGAATGAAATATCACACCTATCATTCTCGTTATGTAAGCTGTAAATTGAAATTCACAATAATTATACATCAAGAAAGTCTGAATTCTAAATTTCATTTGAAAATAAAACAGTCAGCTAGTCAGTAGCTTAGCTTCTGTCAGGAGGAGTCTTACACTTCTGGGGGAAAAAATAGGTGAAAGAGAGGAGATAGTAGAGACCTGGTGAGACAGAGAGGAGAGACCTGAGCAGACAGAGAGGCGAAAGGCGAGTAGAGACCTGAGGAGACTGAGAAGAGAAAGGAGAGTAGAGACCTGAGGAGACAGAGAAGAGAGGATAGACCTTTGGAGATGGAGAGGAGAGGAAAGCAGAGGAGAGGAGATGAGTTACTTAATAAGGAGACAGAGAGGAGAGCAGCAACCTGAGGAGACAGAGAAGAGAAAGGATAGTTGAGACCTGAGGAGACAGAGAGGAGAGACCTGAGGAGACAGAGAAGAGAGAAGAGACCTGAGGAGACAGAGCGGAGAGACCTGAGGAGACAGAGAAGAGACCTGAGGAGACAGAGAAGAGACCTGAGGAGACAGAGAGGAGAGACCTGAGGAGACAGAGCGGAGAGACCTGAGGAGACAGAGAAGAGAAAGGAGAGTGGAGACCTGAGCAGACAGAGAAGAGAGGAGAGACCTGAGCAGACAGAGAGGATAGGAGAGGAGAGTACCCGAGGAGGAGAGGGAGGGGGAGAGAGATAATGTAGTAGCTAGGTTATATTGAGTAACAGTGCATGGCAAGATGAATGGCTAGTCATAAGATTGAATATCTGTCCTTCTAGGTGTATAATTTGTGTTGTGAGATAAGAAGTCAATTGAATTAAATGTCATTCTCAGGAATAATGTTAATACAACGAGTGTGACGCACTCCACTCATTCATAGACAGTTCATATGGCACTGGCACTATTTGGTTATTATTTGGTTATTACCTGGTTAATATTTGGTTATTATTTGGTTAACCTCTCTAGGCTAGGCGGGACGAATTCGTCCCACCTACGTAACAGCCATTGCTATCCTGTGGCGCGATTTTCAAAACCTTAAAAATCCTATTACTTCAATTTTTCAAACATATGACTATTTTACAGCCATTTAAAGACAAGACTCTCGTTAATCTAACCACACTGTCCGATTTCAAAAAGGCTTTACAACGAAAGCAAAACATTAGATTATGTCAGCAGAGTACCAAGCCAGAAATAATCAGACACCCATTTTTCAAGCCAGCATATAATGTCACCAAAACCCAGAAGACAGCTAAATGCAGCACTCACCTTTGATGATCTTCATCAGATGACAACCCTAGGACATTATGTTATACAATACATGCATGTTTTGTTCAATCAAGTTCATATTTATATCAAAAACCAGCTTTTTACATTAGCATGTGACGTTCAGAACTAGCATACCCCCGCAAACTTCCGGGGAATTCGCTAAAATTTTACTAAATTACTCACGATAAACGTTCACAAAAAGCATAACAATTATTTTAAGAATTATAGATACAGACCTCCTCTATGCACTCGATATGTCCGATTTTAAAATAGCTTTTTGGTGAAAGCACATTTTGCAATATTCTAAGTACATAGCCCAGGCATCACGGGCTCGCTATTTAGACACCCGGCAAGTTTAGCACTCACCATAATCATATTTACTATTATAAAAGTTTCATTACCTTTTGTTGTCTTCGTCAGAATACATACCCAGGAGTGCTACTTCAATAACAAATGTTGGTTTGGTCCAAAATAATCCATCGTTATATCCGAATAGCGGCGTTTTGTTCGTGCGTTCCAGACACTATCCGAAATAGTAAAGAAGTGTCACGCGCATGGCGCAATTCGTGACAATAAAATTCTAAGTATTCCATTACCGTACTTCGAAGCATGTCAACCGCTGTTTAAAATCAATTTTTACGACATTTTTCTCGTAGAAAAGCGATAATATTCCGACAGGGAATCTCCTTTTCGGCAAACAGAGGAAAAAATCCCAAAGGCGGGGGCGGTCGGGGTCACGCGCATAAGCTAGTGTCTCTTGATCGGCCACTTGAGAAAGGCGATAATGTGTTTCAGCCTGGGGCTGGAATGACGACATTCTGTTTTTTCCCGGGCTCTGAGCGCCTATGGACGACGTGGGAAGTGTCACGTTAGAGCAGAGATCCTTAGTAAATGATAGAGATGGAAAAGAAGTTCAACAAATGGTCAGACAGGCCACTTCCTGTAAAGGAATCTCTCAGGTTTTGACCTGCCATTTGAGTTCTGTTATACTCACAGACACCATTCAAACAGTTTTAGAAAATGTAGGGTGTTTTCTATCCATATGTAATAAGTATATGCATATTCTAGTTACTGGGTAGGAGTGGTAACCAGATTAAATCGGGTATGTTTTTTATCCAGCCGTGTCAATGCTGCCCCCTAGCCCTAACAGGTTAATATTTGGTTATTATTTGGTTATTGCTGTTATATCTAGCCTAGCTGTAGAAGAACGCACGTCTGCACGGTTTCACATTGTACATTTACATTTAAGTCATTTAGCAGACGCTCTTATCCAGAGCGACTTACAAATTGGTGCATTCACCTTATAATATACAGTGGAACAACCACTTTACAATAGTGCATCTAAATCTTTAAGGGGGGGGTTAGAAGGATTACTTTATCCTATCCCAGGTATTCCTTGAAGAGGTGGGGTTTCAGGTGTCTCCGGAAGGTGGTGATTGACTCTGCTGTCCTGGCATCGTGAGGGAGCTTGTTCCACCATTGGGGTGCCAGAGCAGCGAACAGTTTTGACTGGGCTGAGCGGGAACTGTGCTTCCTCAGAGGTAGGGAGGCGAGCAGGCCAGAGGTGGATGAACGGAGTGCCCTTGTTTGGGTGTAGGGCCTGATCAGAGCCTGAAGGTACGGAGGTGCCGTTCCCCTCACAGCTCCGTAGGCAAGCACCATGGTCTTGTAGCGGATGCGAGCTTCGACTGGAAGCCAGTGGAGAGAGCGGAGGAGCGGGGTGACGTGAGAGAACTTGGGAAGGTTGAACACCAGACGGGCTGCGGCGTTCTGGATGAGTTGTAGGGGTTTAATGGCACAGGCAGGGAGCCCAGCCAACAGCGAGTTGCAATAATCCAGACGGGAGATGACAAGTGCCTGGATTAGGACCTGCGCCGCTTCCTGTGTGAGGCAGGGTCGTACTCTGCGAATGTTGTAGAGCATGAACCTACAGGATCGGGTCACCGCCTTGATGTTGGTGGAGAACGACAGGGTGTTGTCCAGGGTAACGCCAAGGCTCTTAGCACTCTGGGAGGAGGACACAAGGGAGTTGTCAACCGTGATGGCGAGATCATGGAACGGGCAGTCCTTCCCCGGGAGGAAGAGCAGCTCCGTCTTGCCGAGGTTCAGCTTGAGGTGGTGATCCGTCATCCACACTGATATGTCTGCCAGACATGCAGAGATGCGATTCGCCACCTGGTTGTCAGAAGGGGGAAAGGAGAAGATTAATTGTGTGTCATCTGCATAGCAATGATATGAGAGACCATGTGAGGATATGACAGAGCCAAGTGACTTGGTGTATAGCGAGAATAGGAGTGGGCCAAGAACAGAGCCCTGGGGGACACCAGTGGTGAGAGCACGTGGTGCGGAGACAGATTCTCGCCACGCCACCTGGTAGGAGCGACTTGTCAGGTAGGACGCAATCCAAGCGTGGGCCGCGCCGGAGATGCCCAGCTCGGAGAGGGTGGAGAGGAGGATCTGATGGTTCACGGTATCAAAGGCAGCAGATAGGTCTAGAAGGATGAGAGCAGAGGAGAGAGAGTTAGCTTTAGCAGTGCGGAGAGCCTCCGTGACACAGAGAAGAGCAGTCTCAGTTGAATGCCCAGTCTTGAAACCTGACTGATTAGGATCAAGAAGGTCATTCTGAGAGAGATAGCAAGAGAGCTGGCCAAGGACGGCACGTTCAAGAGTTTTGGAGAGAAAGGAAAGAAGGGATACTGGTCTGTAGTTGTTGACATCGGAGGGATCGAGTGTAGGTTTTTTCAGAAGGGGTGCAACTCTCGCTCTCTTGAAGACGGAAGGGACGTAGCCAGCGGTCAAGGATGAGTTGATGAGCGAGGTGAGGTAGGGGAGAAGGTCTCCGGAAATGGTCTGGAGAAGAGAGGAGGGGATAGGGTCAAGTGGGCAGGTTGTTGGGCGGCCGGCCGTCACAAGACGCGAGATTTCATCTGGAGAGAGAGGGGAGAAAGAGGTCAAAGCACAGGGTAGGGCAGTGTGAGCAGGACCAGCAGTGTCGTTTGACTTAGCAAACGAGGATCGGATGTCGTCAACCTTCTTTTCAAAATGGTTGACGAAGTCATCCGCAGAGAGGGAGGAGGGGGGGGGGAGGGGGAGGAGGATTCAGGAGGGAGGAGAAGGTAGCAAAGAGCTTCCTAGGGTTAGAGGCAGATGCTTGGAGTTTAGAGTGGTAGAAAGTGGCTTTAGCAGCAGAGACAGAAGAGGAAAATGTAGAAAGGAGGGAGTGAAAGGATGCCAGGTCCGCAGGGAGGCGAGTTTTCCTCCATTTCCGCTCGGCTGCCCGGAGCCCTGTTCTGTGAGCTCGCAGTGAGTCGTCGAGCCACGGAGCAGGAGGGGAGGACCGAGCCGGCCTGGAGGATAGGGGACAGAGGAAATCAAAGGATGCAGAGAGGGAGGAGAGGAGGGTTGAGGAGGCAGAATCAGGAGATAGGTTGGAGAAGGTTTGAGCAGAGGGAAGAGATGATAGGATGGAAGAGGAGAGAGTAGCGGGAGAGAGAGAGCGAAGGTTGGGACGGCGCAATACCATCCGAGTAGGGGCAGAGTGAGAAGTGTTGGATGAGAGCGAGAGGGAAAAGGATACAAGGTAGTGGTCGGAGACTTGGAGGGGAGTTGCAATGAGATTAGTGGAAGAACAGCATCTAGTAAAGATGAGGTCAAGCGTATTGCCTGCCTTGTGAGTAGGGGGGGAAGGTGAGAGGGTGAGGTCGAAAGAGGAGAGGAGTGGAAAGAAGGAGGCAGAGAGGAATGAGTCGAAGGTAGACGTGGGGAGGTTAAAGTCACCCAGAACTGTGAGAGGTGAGCCATCCTCAGGAAAGGAACTTATCAAGGCGTCAAGCTCATTGATGAACTCTCCAAGGGAACCTGGAGGGCGATAAATGATAAGGATGTTAAGCTTGAAAGGGCTGGTAACTGTGACAGCATGGAATTCAAATGAGGAGATAGACAGATGGGTCAGGGGAGAAAGAGAGAATGTCCACTTGGGAGAGATGAGGATTCCAGTGCCACCACCCCGCTGGCTCGATGCTCTAGGGGTATGCGAGAACACGTAGTCAGACGAGGAGAGAGCAGTAGGAGTAGCAGTGTTATCTGTGGTAATCCATGTTTCCATCAGCGCCAGGAAGTCTAGGGACTGGAGGGTAGCATAGGCTGAGATGAACTCAGCCTTGTTGGCCGCAGACCGGCAATTCCAGAGGCTGCCGGAGACCTGGAACTCCACGTGGGTCGTGCGCGCTGGGACCACCAGGTTAGAGTGGCAGCGGCCACGCGGTGTGGAGCGTTTGTATGGCCTGTGCAGAGGAGAGAGAACAGGGATAGACAGACACATAGTAGACAAGCTACAGAAGAGGCTACGCTAATGCAAAGGAGATTGGAATGACAAGTGGACTACACGTCTCGAATGTTCAGGAAGTTAACATCACTCTGTCGTTTAATGACATGTGCCACTCATCCTGACAACCCATTCATCCATAAAGCAGCACACTGTCGTAAACCATAACAACGTACAGTATGACGTACAGCACGTCATACCATACATAACATTTCCCCCCCCTTTCCAAAACCAGGGACTGGTACCATATATAAAATGTCCATAGGGCAAGAACCTAGAGTGATACCTGTAAGAAATAAAACATTAACCTCTATGGGCTAGGTGGGACGCTAGCATGCCACCCGTGGTGCACTCCATCAACAGCAGGTGCATTTCAAGAGCGGCAAATTTGAATCCAAATAAATGTCAAAATTCAAATTTTTCAAACATACAACTATTTTACACCCTTTGAAAGATAAACATCTCCTTAATCTAACCACGTTTTACGATTTCAAAAAGGTTTTACGGCGAAAGCATAAATTTAGAGTATGTTAGGACAGTACATTTACAAGAGTTGTGTGTAATGTTTTGTCAATTCAAAGACAGGGTAACCAAAACCATAAAACCAGCTAAAATGATGCACTAACCTTTTACAATCTCCATCAGATGACACTCCTAGGACATTATGTTAGACAATGCATGCATTTTTAGTTCTATCAAGTTCATATTTATATCCAAAAACAGCGTTTTACTATGGCATTGATGTTGAGGAAATCGTTTCCCTCCAATAACCGGCAGTCAAGTCAGCGTCACAAATTAAATAATTAAAATTAGAAAACATTGGTAAAATATTATATTGTCATTTAAAGAATTATAGATTTACATCTCTTGAACGCAATCAACTTGCCAGATTTAAAAAGAACCTTACTGGGAAATCACACTTTGCAATAATCTGAGCACTGCGCCCAGAAAAATACGCGTTGCGATACAGACTAGACGTCATGTTGGGGAGATCTAAAATCGAAAATACTATGTAAATAATCCATTACCTTTGATTCTCTTCATCAGATGTCACTTCCAGGTATCACAGGTCCATAACGAATGTAGTTTTGTTCAAAAAAGCTCATCATTTATGTCCAAAAATCTCCGTCTTGTTAGCACATGATCTAAGCCAGCCGGACTTCTCGTCATGAACGAGGGGAAAAAATATATTTACGTTCGTTCAAACATGTCAAACGTTGTATAGCATAAATCATTAGGGCCTTTTTTAACCAGAACATGAATAATATTCAAGGTGGACGAATGCATACTCTTTTATAACGTATTGGAACGAGGGTACCCAACATGAACTCGCGCGCCAGGTGTCTAATGGGACATCATCGTTCCATGGCTCTTGTTCGGTCAGATCTCCCTCCAGAAGACTCAAAACACTTTGTAAAGGCTGGTGACATCTAGTGGAAGCAATAGGAAGTGCCAAAATATTCCTCAGCCCCTGTGTTTTTCAATGGGATAGGTTTAAAGGCAATACAACACATCAGGTATCCACTTCCTGTCAGAAAATGTCTCAGGGTTTTGCCTGCCAAATGAGTTCTGTTATACTCACAGACACCATTCAAACAGTTTTAGAAAATGTAGGGTGTTTTCTATCCATATGTAATAAGTATATGCATATTCTAGTTACTGGGTAGGAGTGGTAACCAGATTAAATCGGGTATGTTTTTTTATCCAGCCGTGTCAATACTGCCCCCTAGCCCTAACAGGTTAACCTTTAAACAGAAGGACTCTCCAAACTAACCAGTTCAGACCATTAACCTGGAGGTTGACTAAGACACCTACCGGAGCCTAAGAATGAAAAGAGGTTAAGTAGTCCCCCAGATGAGCAGGGCGAGTTCGTGCCCGCATATGCCTTTCTTCAACCGCCACCGCTTGTGGCTCTGGCCCTTGGGGAGCCCGTAGAGGCTGGGGCTCGGGTGGTAGTGGTGGGGGAGGTCCATCCGGTGGCGTCTCTGGCCTGCATGTCTGTTCTGTGTGCATTCGTATTCCTTGAGGAGCAGGGACTTTCCTGAGGCGGCTGGCGTGCCAGCGTGATCCATTGCTCAACATGAATGTGGCGGGCCCCAGTTGTCGACTGACCTGCAGGGGTTCCGACCAGAATGAGGCCATTTTGTTGCACCGCTGAGGCCGTCGGGCTCGGACCCAGTCAGACACTTGGATGATCGACTTCTTCACCCTGTGTGCCTTGTCAAAACGCTGTTTCATTGCTCTTTGGTGCCTGGTCACTGCCTACTGTTCTTGGGTGCACCTAGTCGCCGGTTCTGCAACTCTCTGTGTTCTGAGTCTGTCCAGTGGCAGTTCCATCTCACGACCTAGCATGAGGGATGCCGGGGAGACCTGTGTTGTTGTGTGTTTGCTTGCTCTGTAGTGCATTAGCGTTTGATTCAAAGCAGTTTGGAACGTGCACCCCTGGACCAGGTGCGCTCTGATGCCGTTCTTCAGCGTTTGGTTGAAGCGTTCCACCCCTCCGTTAGCTTGTGGGTTGTAGTAGGCCGTGCGGATGTGTTTGATTCCCTTGTTGCTGAGATATGAGGAGAACTCGGCAGAGATTAGCTGGGGCCCATTGTCCGTGGTAAGGGTGAGGGGCAGGCCCCACCTTGTGAACAGGCTGTCTAGGATGTCTAGGATGGCCTGTGCTGTGACAGTTCCGACAGGAACCACTTCTGGCCACTTAGAGTGGAGGTCATACACCACCACCAGGAAGCGCTGATGGTGAGGGACTGCGTGACCATGGATCTCGCCACAGATGTCCAGTTGGATGTGCTCCCAGGGGCGGGACGGCCATGCGAGAGGCTGCAGGGGGGGTAGGGCAGACTGTCCGGTTTTCCCACTGAGGAGGCATGCAGCACAATCCCTGACCAGGGCTTCAATGTCGTGGTCGATGCCTGGCCACCACACAAGGTCTCGACATCGCTGTTTGACCTTCACTATGCCCAAGTGCCCCTCGTGCGCCATGGATATAACACACGCACGCAGACCACTTGGGACCACAGTGCAAAACCCTCGAGAGACACAGACTTCTTCCCAGCAAGACAGTTCGTGCTTCACCCTGGCGAAAGTCGCCAGCTCTTCCGGCACGTGTGCTGGCCATCCAGTGCGTATGTAGGTGCGCAGGGTAGACAGTGTGGGATCCTGTTCCGATGCTTGCTTCAGCTCCTCCAGTGAGACAACTGACTGAAGAGGAGCGTAAAGCATTTGTACGAGCTCTGTTTCGTTGTCGTCTGGCAAGACGGTCGGAGTAGGAGCGTCAAAGGAGCGTGAGAGGAGGTCTGCCACCACGTTATCCCTCCCTGGAGTGAACTTCAGCTGATAGTCGTACTGTTTGAGGCGGTCGGCCCATCTGTGCAGTCGAAGTGGCTTGTGGCCAGTTCCTGATGCCGACAGTAGCGTTGTGAGGGACTGGTGGTCGGTTCGGAGCGTGAACAGACGGCCATAGAGGTAGAGGTGCCACCTTTCGCACGCCCAGACACAGGCCAGTGCTTCTCGTTCGCCCACAGAGTACCGTTGTTCTGTGGGGCTCAGGGCCCTTGAGGCGAAGGCGACGGGCCTCTCAATGCCATTCTGCAGCTGTGAGAGGACAGCTCCTAGTGCTCCAGCTGAGGCGTCACATGTGACAATGGTGGGGCAGACGGGGTCAAAGTGAGCCAAGACTGGGGCTGTGGTGAGCTGGCTCTTCAGTGAGCGGACCGCGTCTGAGCAGGCTGCCGTCCAGGCCCATGGCTCATCCTTCTTGAGGAGCTGGCGAAGGGGCGCTGTGGTCTGGGAGTAGTGGGGCAGAAACCGGAGGTAGTAGGCTGTCATGCCCAAGAATGATGCCACCTGAGAGGCTGAGGTCGGTTCCGGGATCCTGTGGACGGCTTCAATGTTCGACATGAGTGGGGCAATGCCTTTGGCCGACAGGCGGAACCCCACAAACTCGACGGCTGGAGCTGCAAAGGTGCACTTTCCACCGTTAAGGGTCAGGTTGTTCTGCAGTAGCGCGCTGAATACTCTGTGGAGTCGATAATCATGGATGTGGAGGTCAGGACCGTGGACCACGATGTCATCCAGATAGACCGCCACCCCAGGTATTCGAGCGAGGATGGTGCTCATCACCTTCTGGAAGCAGCTGGGGGCGGAGTTAAGTCCAAAAGGCATGCGTGTATATCTGAACACGCCAGCATGTGTGACAAAGGTAGTGAGATCTCTGCTAGCTGCATGGAGGGGTACCTGAAGATAACCCTGACGAAGGTCAAGCTTCGTGAAGATCTTGGAGCCATGGAATTGTGCGGTCAGCTCCTCAGCTGTAGGCAACGGGTACTTATCCGGGACAACGGCCTTGTTCACAGCACGAAGATCCACGCAGGTCCGGATTCCACCTGACTTTTTGGTTGCAATGACTAAGTTTGAAATCCAGGGGGCAGCGTTGACTGGCTCAATGATGCCTGCATCCAACTGTGCCTGGAGATCTTTTGTGACGTCATCACGCAGTGCAAAGGGAATGCGCCGCAGGGGCTGCATGACTGGGGTCACTTCCGGATTCACTAGGGGCCTGTGAGTAAAGGCTGTGAGGCAGCCCAGTCCATCAAAAAGAGTTGGCCAGTTCTGTTGCCATGTGCAGGTAACCTGGTGGATAGCTGACCCACTGTCATCTCTCAGCGTGAATCCCAAGCCTGTGAAGAGGTCGAGGCCCAAGAGGTTGGCACCCCGCTTTGCAACATGAAATGTGAATGATGGCAGATGCTTGGTGCCGTAGTGTACTGGGACCTGGAGGGTGCCTACAATGTCTATCTTGGATCTACCGTACCCACACAGGGCAGTGGAGGGCTGTTGGAGTGGTAGGTGACTGAAAAACTTGTAGTAAGTGGCAAGGTTGAGCAACGACACCGCAGCGCCAGTATCCAGCAGCAAAGGCAAACCCACCTCACCCAGCTGCACAGTGCATGTCCTGAATGACACATGGTTGGTGGAGACAGTTCGGATTTCCGTGCGTTCATGTTGAGAGTGAGATGGAACTAAGGGCCTGTGCTGGGTGGAGCTAGTAGCTGGGGCAGAACGACACACTTTTGCAAAGTGATTGTATTTTGAACAGTTCTTGCATATTTTCCCACGGGCTGGGCAGTTTGAAGCCCTTGAATTGTGAGAGCTAGCCCCGCAGTTGCCACAGCTACTTCTGTTCGTTTGTCTGTGTGCCTGCTGCACGGGCATGCCGGTGTCTGTGTCCATGCAGCTATCAACGTGGGAGGCCATGCACAGCGCGTGATCGTTGTAGTGCGCCTGCTCGGGCTGAAGCTGCTGTGTGAGAATGGCTGGGGGCCGAGTGTATGCTGCAGATCTGTCTGTTAGCATAGTAGAGCATTCCAACGCCGCTTCAACCTGGAGTGCTATTTTAATAGCTCCATCTAGTTGTAAATTATCCGATTCCAAAAGCAGTTTCTCCCTTGTCTTTTCACATAACGTCCCCTCTATCAACTGATCCCTGATGATCTCGTCCTGAAGTGTCCCATAGTTACAAGAGCTAGCCAAATCCCTCAGATTAGGCACGTAGCTTTGAATGGACTCACCCGGCCGTTGGTGTCTCTTCCGTAGCCGGTAGCGTCGGAGGAGCACTCGCTCTTTCCCGGCGAAATGGTTCCGTAGGAGGCTGACTGCAGCAGTGAATGTAGGAGCCGATCCAAGCGCTCTGAAAATCCTTTGTCCCTCTGTACCGAGGCAGTGACGGAGCAGTGCTGTCCTCCGCTTGTTGGAGATTGTAGAAAAGTCCATAGCTTCGATATAAGTGTTAAAGCTATCAAGCCAGTTATTCCACGGGACTGGAGGTTCGCCAGGCACGGCGAGGAATGGTGCCGGAGGTGGTAAACTGAATTCAGCCATCTTCGTCGCCAATGTTATATCTAGCCTAGCTGTAGAAGAACGCACGTCTGCACGGTTTCACATTGTACATCACTCTGTCGTTTAATGACATGTGCCACTCATCCTGACAACCCATTCATCCATAAAGCAGCACACTGTCGTAAACCATAACAACGTACAGTATGACGTACAGCACGTCGTACCATACATAACAATTGCGTGGTTAATATTTGTTATTATTTGGTTAAAATTTTGTTAATATTAGGTTATTATTTGGTTAATATTTGGTTAATATTTGGTTATTATTTGGTTATTGCATGGTTAATATTTGGTTATTATTCAGTTATTATTCAGTTATTATTTGGTTATTACCTGGTTAATATTAGGTTATTATTCGGTTATTTGGTTATTATTCGGTTATTATTTGGTTATTACTTGGTTAAAATTTGGTTAATATTAGGTTATTATTTGGTTAATATTTGGTTAATATTTGGTTATTATTTGGTTATTGCATGGTTAATATTTGGTTATTATTCAGTTATTATTCAGTTATTATTTGGTTATTACCTGGTTAATATTAGGTTATTATTCGGTTATTTGGTTATTATTCGGTTATTATTTGGTTATTATTCGGTTATTATTTGGTTAATATTCGGTTAAAATATGGTTATTATTCGGTTATTATTTGGTTATTATTTGGTTAATATTTGGTTATTATTTTAGTTAATATTTGGTTATTATTTCCACTGAGTGCATGTGTTATTTTCATACAGTCGGTGCTGAATCACTGAACATTTCTGGCCCCAAGATGGTTCCTTCTTGGCGTTCTTTCAGCAGGTACAACAACAATGTGAGAAACGGTTGTAAAATGATGATGACAGTTTTGTTTATGACTGGCCTTGGTGTTGGCTGGGAATTGTTTGGCTGGTTGTTTTGTCGGCTGGCCTGGACTGGGCTTGCTGTGTGTGTGTGTGTGTGTGTGTGTGTGTGTGTGTGTGTGTGTGTGTGTGTGGTGTGTGTGTGTGTGTGTGTGTGTGCACGCGCGTGCGTATCTGTGTGTGTGTGTGTGTGTCTGTGTGTGTGTGTGTGTACGCACCTGTGTGTGTGTGTGTGTGTGTGTGTGTGTGTATGTGTGTGTGTGTGTGCTCTCTCTCCCTTTGTTTGTGTGAGCATCTTCAGCTGCAGAGACCTGATTGATCATTGGCTGCAGGAAAAACAAAACACACACACACACACAATGTGGGGAAAACAAACAAACAGTGGAATCCCTCTCTAGGGGAAGAAGGCTGAAATTAATGAGCAAACATTTTATTGGCATTATTTTCATGTTGATTAATTTGCCTTTCCCCCAAAAGTTCCCTGTCAAACTGTGGAGTGGAGTTTGGGCAGCCCCAGTAAACAAACACAACAGAAGCTAAAATACAATATTTGTTCACTGGGCAGAATCACAAGCATGCAATGCATTTTTATAAAACAGGTTGTTTGGATTCTGGATGCTGATTGGTTGATTGCAAGGAGTTATAGCACCACAGCCACCGTAACGCCTGCTAAAAGTTCCATTCGATTTTTTAATGAGCATCCACTGTCCCACAGCCCAACCAGTCAATTTCTAATCTCCCCTGGGGGAAAAAAATTACATATTGCCCCATGCTACCTGCCTGGCATTTAGTTTGGTACAGCGGGGGGTTAATATAAGCCTCGCTGTGTGACTTTCCGACCTTGCGCAATCTCCACCGTGCCATGACAGCTTCTCTATGCCAGGTGAATTAATTTATCAGGGTCATTATAATGGATATATACAAATGAATGACAATATAGATACTAAGGTAAAACAAATGAAAATGAACATAGTTTGCAGTCATTTCAGCTACTTGATGTGATTGTGTGTTAGCTTGCCTAGCTAAGAGTTGGCTACTTGGCTAGCTAGTCAAGGAAAAGTAACGTTGGCTATCCTCCATAACTATATTATTGACTTGACAATCAGCTGGTTTTTCACCTATCTATACATTATTTATCAAATCCTTATTTGCTGGAAGTTCTTGTTGCCAAATTTAAATTATTTATTAAATCATTTATCATTTATTAAATCATTAAATATTGAAATGATTGTCTCATACCATTATTGAACCTCTGCTAGCTTTTTCGTTATCACACAGGTCCTTCACGCCTTATTGCTTAATTATTGGTCAAACTTTAAAGGTAAGAAACATGTATATGAATATTAAGTTACAATAATTAAATCAAATCAAAGTTGATTGGTCGCGTACACAAATGGGCAGATGTTATCACAGGTGCAGTGAAATTATTGTGTTTTTAGCTCTAACAGTAATACCTAGCAGTACTCAACACAGTACATATAATTCAAAAAGTGAAAAGAAAGAGATTATGAAAATATCAGAAGGAGCAATGGCGGAGTCTGGAAAATAAATAAATATATACATATAAATAGATAGATATATACTCACTACAGTTCAAAAAGTTTGGGGTCACTTAGAAATGTCCGTGTTATTGAAAGAAAAACACATTTGTTGTCTGTTAAAATAACATCAGATGAATCAGAAATACAGTATAGACATTGTTAACTGACCTGCCTAGTTAAATAAAGGTTTAATAAAAAATGATACAGATACAATAGAACAAACATAGGAAGCATACTGAACGTGCGAGACAAACAATAACATCTAAAGACTGATGACAGCAGTGGGCTTAATAAAGGGGGAGTAATCAGGGATGAAGTCCAGGTGTGTCTAATAATGGGGCACAGGTGTGTCGAAGACCACCATGAACCTCTCATAGGAACCCAGCTCCTCCTCTCACCCAGACGGCCGTAGCCCACTCCAACGCCCGTTCAGTCAACAGGTAAATGACTTTTGACATCTCGGTGGTGGGGTCCCTCTGTCTGATAGGCGAAATAAAGGGAGCACTAGAGTAGGAAGCCAAGTTAATTTGATGGAGTGCCTTCATATTTTTCAGGAAGGGACAGTCGGGCATCACTGACCTGGGTGGACAGCTGGGTAGGCTGGGGGCTGACTGATTGTGAAGACCTGTGGTAGGAGGCCCTCTGATAGATGTATTGAGAACCTCACTGGTCGAGGTGGATTTAAAAATAAAAAACAGATTCTTCACATTTACATCAGTATTCAGACTTTTTACTCAGTACTTTGTTGAAGCACCTTTGGCAGCGATTACAGCCTCAATTCTTGTTGGGTATGAAGCTACAAGCTTGGCACACCTATATTTGGGGAGTTTCTCCCAATCTTCTGTGCAGATCCTCTCAAGCTCTGTCAGGTTGGATGGGGAGCGTTGCGGCGCAGCCATTTTCAGGTTTGTGATCACGCTTTCTGTAGCTAATGTGAGCAAGACCTTAATCCTCCATAGTCACGGTAGTCTGAACATGTTATGGTAACAATGAAAAGGACAAAATATCTAGAAATACTAAGCCGTTACTATGTAACACCATGTTACTGCAGTAATTTTTGTGATCAATAGTCATGTCAGTTTTGTCTTCCCATTTGCATCCATCACACCTCTCTTGCTCCTGAGGTACAACGCAGCAATCATCTAGCTGCTATATAGAAACTGTTTGTTCCAATTATAATAATTAGAACCAGGAGCTTTGACCAACTGGAAATAATGTTTGACCTAGAGCTAGAGCTCTGGCTGAAGATTCCTGACTAGGTCTGGAGCCAGGGTTAGGGCTTTGGCTGGAGCTTCCTGACTAGGTCTGGAGCCAGGGGGTAGACTTTTATATTTTTTATTTTATTTCACCTTTATTTAACCAGGTAGGCTAGTTGAGAACAAGTTCTCATTTACAACTGCGACCTGGCCAAGATAAAGCAAAGCAGTGTGACACAGACAAAAACACAGAGTTACACATGGAGAAAAGAATAAACAAGCCAATAACACAATAAACAAGTCAATGACACAGTAGGAAAAAAAAGTATATATACAGTGGCTAGACTAGAGTCCTTGGTCATGGGGGGTAGACTAGATTAGAGTCCTTGGTCATGGGGGGGATAGACTAGACCTTGGTCCTTGGTCATGGGGGGTAGACTAGACTAGAGTCATTGGTAATGGGGGGTAGACTAGACCTTGGTCCTTGGTCATGGGGGGGTAGACTAGACCTTGGTCCTTGGTCATGGGGGGGTAGACTAGACTAGAGTCAGTGGTAATGGGGGGTAGACTAGACCTTGGTCCTTGGTCATGGGGGGTAGACTAGACCTTGGTCCTTGGTCATGGGGGGGTAGACTAGACCTTGGTCCTTAGTCATGGGGGGATAGACTAGACTAGAGTCATTGGTAATGGGGGGGTAGACTAGACCTTGGTCCTTGGTCATGGGGGGTAGACTAGACCTTGGTCATGGGGGGGATAGACTAGACCTTGGTCCTTGGTCATGGGGGGGTAGACTAGACCTTGGTCCTTGGTCATGGGGGGATAGACTAGACCTTGGTCCTTAGTCATGGGGGGGTAGACTTGACTCCTTAGTCATGGGGGGGTAGACTAGACTAGAGTCATTGGTCCTTGGTCATGGGGGTAGACTAGACCTTGGTCCTTGATCATGGGGGGGTAGACTATACTCCTTAGTCATGGGGGGGTAGACTAGACTAGAGTCATTGGTAATGGGGGGGTAGACTAGACCTTGGTCCTTAGTCATGGGGGGGTAGACTAGACCTTGGTCCTTAGTCATGGGGGGATAGACTAGACTAGAGTGATTGGTAATGGGGGGGGTAGACTAGACCTTGGTCCTTGGTCATGGGGGGGTAGACTAGACCTTGGTCATGGGGGGGATAGACTAGACCTTGGTCATGGGGGGTAGACTAAACCTTGGTCCTTGGTCATGGGGGGGTAGACTAGACCTTGGTCCTTGGTCATGGGGGGTAGACTAGACCTTGGTCCTTGGTCATGGGGGGGTAGACTAGACCTTGGTCCTTGGTCATGGGGGGGTAGACTAGACCTTGGTCCTTGGTCATGGGGAGCAGACCAGACTCCTTGCTCACGACTGCTGCTCTGGACCCTTCCACAGCCCTGCCTCCAACCCTGGCGGTGTTCACCCTCTAAACAACTGCTGCTCTGGATCTTTCCACAGAGATCAGGCTCATTGGGGACATACAGTCTGTATCACATGGAAGGAGGGCTTGTGTGTTAGATATTCTCAATGTTCTCATATTAATGTCCAACATGGATTGCTGTGATATTATGTAATGGTGTTTCGACTACAGTATAATCCTCTCCAGGGTACGTGGGACGAAATCGTTCCACACTATTCAACAGCCAGTGACAAATCAGAGCTCCAAATTTAAAACCACAAAATGTCATAATTCAAAGTTCTCAAACATAGGACTATTTTACACCATTTGGAAGATAAGACTCTCGTTAACTTCTCTAGGGCCAGTGGGACGATTTCGTCCCACCTACGCAACAGCCAGTGTAATCCCGTGGCGCGATATTCAAATACCTTAGAAATGCTATTACTTCAATTTCTCAAACATATGACTATTTACACCATTTTAAAGACAAGACTCTCGTTAACTTCTCAGGGCTACGTGGGACGCTACCGTCCCACCTGCGGGACACACTATTCAACAGCCAGTGAAATAGCATGGCGTGAAATGCAAAACAGCAAAAATCTCATAATTTCATTTTCTCAAACAATCAACTCTTTTACACCATTTTAAAGATAAACTTCTTGTTAATCTAACCACAATGTCCGATTTCAAAAAGGCTTTACGGCGAAAGCATAACATTAGATTATGTTAGGACATAAACTTCACAAGAAAAACCACACAGCCATTTTCCAAGCAAGGACATGGATCACAAAAACCAAAAATACAGCTAAAATATTCACTAACCTTTGATGATCTTCATCAGATGGCACTCATAGGACTTCATGTTACACACTACATGTATGTTTTGCTCGATAAAGTTCATATTTATATCCAAAATCCCCATTTTACATTTGCGCGTGATGTTCAGAAAATGTATTCCCACCAAAACCCCCGGGGAATGTGCACATCAATTTACAAAAATACTCATCATAAACGTTGATAAAATGTACAACAATTGAAAAAATGATAGATATACTTCTCCTTAATGCAACCGCTGTGTCAGATTTTAAAATAGCTTTCCGGAGAAAGCACATTTTTCAATGTTCTATACAGATACCCGCCAAGTTCTGGGGTCAACTAAATTCAGAATTAGTATTATAAATATTCTCTTAACTTTGCTGATCTTCATCAGAATGCACTCCCAGGACTCGTACTTCCACAAGAAATTTTATTTTTGTTCGAAATACTCCATATTTATGTCCAAATACCTCAGTTTTGTTCGTGCGTTCAGATCACTATCCAAAGGCATAACGCGCGAGCGTAAATCCAGACACGAAAAGTCAAATAGTTCCATTACCGTTCGTAGAAACATATCAAACGTTGTTTACAATCAATCCTTATGGTCTTTTTAACCTAAAACTTCGATAATATTCCAACCAGACAGTAGCGTATTCATTCAAGAAGAAAAAGAAGGAAAGGTGCGCTGGCGGGCTCGCGCATCACTAAGTCCTTTGTCCATAGGCAGTCCACCCATTTACTAAGCTCCTATTTTCTGCCCAGTAACAGGAGAAGGATGAAACATGTTTCTAAAGGCTGTTGACAGCCAATGGAAGCCTTAGGAAGTGCAACGTGACCCCACAGACACTGTAGTTTCGATAGGGATTCAAAAGAAGAACTACAATTCTCAGATTTCCCACTTCCTTGTTGGATTTTTCTCAGGTTTTTGCCTGCCATATGAGTTCTGTTATACTCAAAGACATCATTCAAACAGTTTTAGAAACGTCAGTGTTTTCTATCCAGATCTACTAATAATATGCAAATATTTGACTCTGGGCCCGAGTATTAGGCAGTTTACTCTGGGCATGCTTTTCATCCGGAATTGAAAATACTGCCCCCTATACCTTAAAGTTAACCTCTATGGGCTATGTGGGACGCAAGCGTCCCACCCCTGGTACACCCAATCAACAACAGGTGAAATATCAAGACCGCCAAATTTGAAAACAATTAAATGTCATAATTCAAATTTCTCAAACATACAACTATCTTACACCCTTTGAACGATAAACATCTCCTTAATCTAACCACGTTGTCCGATTTCAAAAAGGCTTTACGGCAAAAGCATAAAGTTAGATTATGTTAGGAGAGTACATTGACAATAGCTGTGTGTAATGTTTTGTCAATTCAAAGAAAGGCGTTACCAAAAGAAGAAAACCAGCTAAAATGATGCACTAACCTTTGACAATCTCCATCAGATGACACTCCTAGGACATTATGTTAGACAATGCATGCATTTTTTGTTCTATCAAGTTCATATTTATATCCAAAAACAACGTTTTACTATGGCGTTGATGTTGAGGAAATCGTTTCCCTCCAATAACCGCCAGTCAAGCAGCACAACAAATTAAATAATTACTATTCGAAAACATTGGTAAAATATTATATTGTCATTCAAAGAATTATAGATTTACATCTCTTGAACGCAACCGGATTGCCAGATTTAAAAATAACCTTACTGGGAAAAAATCACACTTTGCAATAATCTGAGCACTGCGCCCAGAAAAATACGCTTTGCGATACAGACTAACCGCCATGTTGGAGAGATCTAAAATCGAAAATACTATGTAAATAATCCATTACCTCTGTGTTGTTAGCACATGATCTATGCCACCTGGACTTCTCGTGATGAACGAGGGGAAAAAAAATATTTACGTTCGTTCAAACATGTCAAACGTTGTATAGCTTAAATCATTAGTGCCTTTTTTAACCAGAACATGAATAATATTCAAGGCGGACGTTTGCATTCTCTTTTAAAACATTTTGGAACGAGAGTACCCAACATGAACTCGCGCACAAGAGTCTAATCGGCCATCACCGTTCCAAGGCTCTTGTTCGTTCAGTTCTCACAGTAAAAGACTCAAAACACTTTCTAAAGACTGGTGACATCTAGTGGAAGCCATAGGAAGTGCTCAAAGATTAATAAGCCCCTGTGTGTTTCAATGGCATAGGCTTAAAGGTAATTCAACACATCAGGTATCCACTTCCTGTCAGAATTTGTCTCAGGGTTTTGACTGCCATATGAGTTCTGTTATACTTACAGACACCATTCAAACAGTTTTAGAAACTTTAGAGTGTTTTCTATCCAAACCTGAACAATAATATGCATATTCTAGCTTCTGAGTTGCTGTAGGAGGCAGTTAAAAATGGGCACATATTTTTTTCAAAATTCTCAATACTGCCCCCTAGCCCCAACAGGTTTTAACTAGATCTATTGTGTTATATTCCCCTCCTCTTATTTTGCCCATCTTAATTTTTCTTTTAATTGGCAAGTCTGAGATATGGCTTTTTCTTTGCAACTCTGCCTAGAAGGCCAGCATCCTGGAGTCGCCTCTTCACTGTTGACGTTGAGACTGGTGTTTTACGGGTACTATTTAATGAAGCTGCCACTTGAGGACTTGTGAAGCGTCTGTTTTTCAAACTAGACACTCTAACTTACTTGTCCTCTTGCTCAGTTGTGCACCGGGGCCTCCCACTCCTCTTTCTTTTCTGGTTAGAGCCAGTTTGCGCTGTTTAGTGAAGGGAGTAGTACACAGCGTTGTACAAGATCTTCAGTTTCTTGGCAATATCTCGCATGGAATAGCCTTCATTTTTCAGAACGAGAATAGACTGACGAGTTTCAGAAGAAAGTGCTTTGTTTCTGGCCATTTTGAGCCTGTAATCGAACCAACAAATTCTGATGCTTCTAGTCTAAAGAAGGCCAGGGTTTTCTAATGATCAATTAGCCTTTTAAAATGATAAAGCTGGATTAGCTAACACAACGTGCAATTGGAACATAAGAAGAGTGATGGTTGCTGATAATGGGCCTCTGTACACCTATGTAGATATTCCATTAAATATCAGCCGTTTCCAGCTACAATAGTCATTTACAACATTAAAGCAGAGATTACTTGACATGGAAAATACATAATATGACCTGTCTGTATATCTGTATGGTCAAAAACTATACCGCTCCCGCATCTAGCTAGGACTCCTCCCCCCTCTTGCCCAACTTCCTGCCTTTATCCTAACACACTTACCACAATACAATGTATTGTGGTAACAGCCACTGCTATCCTGTGGCGCGATTTTCAAAACCTTAAAAATCCTATTACTTCAATTTCTCAAACATATGACTATTTTACAGCCATTTAAAGATAAGACTCTCGTTAATCTAACCACACTGTCCGATTTCAAAAAGGCTTTACAACGAAAGCAAAACATTAGATTATGTCAGCAGAGTACCAAGCCAGAAATAATCAGACACCCATTTTTCAAGCCAGCATATAATGTCACCAAAACCCAGAAGACAGCTAAATGCAGCACTCACCTTTGATGATCTTCATCAGATGACAACCCTAGGACATTATGTTATACAATACATGCATGTTTTGTTCAATCAAGTTCATATTTATATCAAAAACCAGCTTTTTACATTAGCATGTGACGTTCAGAACTAGCATACCCCCCGCAAACTTCCGGGGAATTCGCTAACATTTTACTAAATTACTCACGATAAACGTTCACAAAAAGCATAACAATTATTTTAAGAATTATAGATACAGACCTCCTCTATGCACTCGATATGTCCGATTTTAAAATAGCTTTTTGGTGAAAGCACATTTTGCAATATTCTAAGTACATAGCCCAGGCATCACGGGCTCGCTATTTAGACACCCGGCAAGTTTAGCACTCACCATAATCATATTTACTATTATAAAAGTTTCATTACCTTTTGTTGTCTTCGTCAGAATACACACCCAGGAGTGCTACTTCAATAACAAATGTTGGTTTGGTCCAAAATAATCCATCGTTATATCCGAATAGCGGCGTTTTGTTCGTGCGTTCCAGACACTATCCGAAATAGTAAAGAAGTGTCACGCGCATGGCGCAATTCGTGACAATAAAATTCTAAGTATTCCATTACCGTACTTCGAAGCATGTCAACCGCTGTTTAAAATCAATTTTTACGACATTTTTCTCGTAGAAAAGCGATAATATTCCGACAGGGAATCTCCTTTTCGGCAAACAGAGGAAAAAATCCCAAAGGCGGGGGCGGGGGTGGTCGGGGTCACGCGCATAAGCCTTTGTCCCTTGATCGGCCACTTGAGAAAGGCGATAATGTGTTTCAGCCTGGGGCTGGAATGACGACATTCTGTTTTTTCCCGGGCTCTGAGCGCCTATGGACGACGTGGGAAGTGTCCCGTAAGAGCAGAGATCCTTAGTAAATGATAGAGATGGAAAAGAAGTTCAACAAATGGTCAGACAGGCCACTTCCTGTAAAGGAATCTCTCAGGTTTTGACCTGCCATTTGAGTTCTGTTATACTCACAGACACCATTCAAACAGTTTTAGAAAATGTAGGGTGTTTTCTATCCATATGTAATAAGTATATGCATATTCTAGTTACTGGGTAGGAGTGGTAACCAGATTAAATCGGGTATGTTTTTTATCCAGCCGTGTCAATGCTGCCCCCTAGCCCTAACAGGTTAACTTACATCTAGACGTTCCGCTAGCGGAACACCTGCTCCAATATCCAATGATGGGCGTGGCGCGAAATACAAACTCCTCTAAAATCCGAAAACTTCCATTTTTCAAACATATGACTATTTTACAGCATTTTAAAGACAAGACTCTCGTCTAACCACACTGTCCGATTTCAAAAAGGCTTTACAGCGAAAGCAAAACATTAGATTATGTCAGCAGAGTACCCAGCCAGAAATAATCAGACACCCATTTTTCAAGCTAGCATATAATGTCACAAAAAACAAAACCACAGCTAAATGCAGCACTAACCTTTGATGATCTTCATCAGATGACAACCCTAGGACATTATGTTATACAATGCATGCATGTTTTGTTCAATCAAGTTCATATTTATATCAAAAACCAGCTTTTTACATTAGCATGTGACGTTCAGAACTAGCATACCCCCCGCAAACATTCGGTGAATTTACTAAATTACTCACGATAAACGTTCACAAAAAACACAACAATTATTTTAAGAATTATAGATACAGAACTCCTCTATGCACTCGATATGTCCGATTTTAAAATAGCTTTTCGGTGAAAGCACATTTTGCAATATTCTCAGTAGATAGCTAGCCGTGATGGCTGGGCTATTTAGACACCGACCAAGTTTAGCCCTGACCAAACTCCGATTTACTATTACAAAAGTTTGATTACCTTTGTTGTCTTCATCAGAATGCACTCCCAGGACTGCTACTTCAATAACAAATGTTGGTTTGGTCCAAAATAATCCATCGTTATATCCAAATAGTGGCGTTTTGTTTGTGCGTTCTAGACACTATCCGAAGTGTAAATAAGGGTTACGAGCATGGCGCAATTCGTAACAAAAGATTTCTAAATATTCTATTACCGTACTTCGAAGCATGTCAACCGCTGTTTAAAATCAATTTTTATGCCATTTTTCTCGTAAAAAAACGATAATATTCCGACCGGGAATCTGCGTTTAGGTAAACAGAGGAAAGAAAACAAAGCATTCTGTCGACGCGGGCACGCGCCTGAGTCTCACAGTACTGTAACCAGCCACTACCCAAACGCGCTACTTTGTTTCAACCTGCAAAGCCACAATTCAGCTTTTTGCCGCCTTCTGAGACCCTATGGCAGCCGTAGGAAGTGTCACGTAACAGCAGAGATCCTCTGTAATGGATAGAGATGGCAAAGAAGGCCAAGAAATGGTCAGACAGGGTACTTCCTGTACAGAATCTTCTCAGGTTTTGGCCTGCCAAATGAGTTCTGTTATACTCACAGACACCATTCAAACAGTTTTAGAAACTTTGGAGCGTTTTCTATCCAAAGCTAATAATTATATGCATATTCTAGTTTCTGGGCAGGAGTAATAATCAGATTAAATCGGGTACGTTTTTTATCCGGCTGTGAAAATACTGCCCCCTATCCATAACAGGTTAAAGATATGCCAGATAGGAGTGGCAATAAAGACTTCTACCATCCTCAGTAGCTTTCAATCTAATTTTTTTTCTCACCTCAACCACGCTAAATTTACAACATTCAGAATTACAATTATTTCCCCTAATTATTATGTATGAATTGCATGAACGTGATGGCTCACAGTTTGTTTTTGGCATTGCATGCCTAAATTGACCTACCGTAATTTCCGGACTATTGAGCGCACCTGAACATAAGCCGCACCCACTGAATTTATTTGTTTTATTTATTTTGAACATAAATAAGCCGCACATGTCTATAAGCCGCAGGTGCCTACCGGTACATTGAAACAAATGAACTTTACACAGGCTTTAAGAAACACGGCTTGTAACAAAAATAAATAGGCTTTAACGAAACACGGCTTGTAACAAAAATAAATAGGCTTTAACGAAACACGGCTTGTAACAAAAAAAAAATTAGCAGTAAGCTTTAGTTGTCTTTTTGCACTGAGTCAATTCCTCACGCTGCTGTTTCCAACGTCTTATCATCGACTCATTAAGACCAAGCTCCCGTGCAGCAGCTCTATTTCCTTTTCCAACAGCCAGATCAATCGCCTTCAACTTGAAAGCTCCATCATATGCATTTCTCCCTGTCTTTGCCATGATGAGGGTGACAAAATGACTACCGTAATCAGAATGATGGGAAGTTTGAGAGCGCTCGATTTAATCTAAACAGTAAACAAAAAAGTTGTTTGACCTTAACCCGTTCGGCAATTTCATTGGTCTACTGAAAGCTTCATGCCGCCAAAAAACTGAGCACGTAACAGAATGTGTTTTTTTGGAGAAAACATTTTTGAAAGCGGGAAAAATCCATATATTAACCGCGTTATTGTTTAAGCCGCGAGGTTCAAAGCGTGGGAAAAAGGTTGCGGCTTATAGTCCGGAAATTACGGTACTTCGCTAATGAAAAACTCAATAAATTAATTGGCAACATCAAAAGGTTTTGTGTTAAAGAAGACATCTAATTCAATAAAAGATGGAGATGAATTACCCTTTCTGCTCATAAATTAATTACAATTATTTTTTACCATACTTTTTCACTTATGTTATTTTCAGATTACAATTTCTTCTTTTTGTTCAGTTTCATCACGTAATTTCAAAATGTACAGTAAGTCAGCCAACCAGACATATTCACCACTAATTTAGATTGTCTAATAATAAACCCAACTGATTAGGTCCAGAGTGTCTAATAATAAACCCAACCCTGTGCCCGTGCAACCTGCATGCAAACACACACACACACACACACACACACACACACACACACACACACACACACACACACACACACACACACACACACACACACACACACACACACACACACACACACACACACACACACACACACACACACACACACACAGCATCCCCACACTCACAGACACACACACCACACAGCCCTCTCACACAGCACCTCCACCAAGACAGACAGACATAAACACCGGAATAATATGGGGCATGCCTTCCTAGCTTACCTAGCCTGCCTAGTCTACCTAGCCTGTCTAGCCTGCCTAGCCTACAGGCAGGCTAGACAAAACTACAAACAAAGACAAATTAAGAAGGATATACTGCTTAGCCTATCTAGCCAACCTAGCCTTCGTACCCTGCCTAGCCTACCTAGCCAGCTTAGCCCGTCTAGCCTGCCTAGACTGCCTAGACTGCCTTGCGTACCTAGCCTGCTTAGCCTGTCTAGCCTACCTAACTGGCTTAGCCTATCTAGTCTACCTATCCTACCTAGCCTTTTTCAATACCTTAAAAGCGACAGGGGGGATTTATTACAATATTTATTAAAAACATCCTAAAACTGAAATGGCTGTAAACTGCCCCAACTGTTTAACTTGATGAAGAGTTAAATCTCTGGAGAAATAACACTTATGCACTTATGTTAGTACTTTTGATGCTTTTAGACATTTCTCCTGTCTAAACTTCTGAGAGGAATATATATATATATATATATATATATATATATTTCTGCATCTCAAATGGCACCCTTTTTCCTATGTAGTGCACTTCATTTGGACCATTTTGGGATGTATCCTGTTGTCTACAGTTGGCTGAAAGTATTGCAATAAAGGGACACATGTTTTTTGGAGGGGTTTATTAGTCAGCAGATTGTATTTCATTCTTTTACTTTGATGTTTCTTTTCAACAAATCAAAAAAGGTGCTTGAAGTCGAGACACGCTGACTTTAGTTCAGAAATAATAACAGGTTTTATGTACAGTGCTCTCTCTCTCTCTCTGAACACGTCTTGGAATGCCCTCTCAGAGATGTCCAATCTGTGGCAAAACATTGTTACATTAAAAATACTGAGACAGTATAAAACTCAACTTTAAAAACTATAAAGCGATATTTTTGCTAACCCATTTTACAACTTAGTGCAGATCATACTTTGACAAACATCTATCACTGCTAACTATGAGCTTATCAAAGGGTGATACAAAAACACTCAATGCTAGAAAACTTGCTTACTGTATACTATAGTTGATAGATCTCAGCCCCCTAGCTACCAACATGACCACAGGTTTTATCCTGTTGGGGCTAGGGGGCAGTATTTGCACGGCCGGATAAAAAAAGTACCCGATTTAAACTGGTTACTACTCTTGCCCAGAAACTAGAATATGCATATAATTAGTACATCTGGATAGAAAACACTCTAAAGTTTCTAAAACTGTTTGAATGGTGTCTGTGAGTATAACAGAACTCATATGGCAGGCCAAAACCTGAGAAGATTCAACACAGGAAGTGCCCTGTCTGACAATTTATTGTCCTTCTGTAGCCTCTCTATCGAAAATACAGCATGTGTGCTGTAACGTGACATTTTCTAAGGCTTCCATTGGCTCTCAGAAGGCGCCAGAAAGTGTAATGAGATGTCTGTAGTCTCTGGGCTAAGTACAGCAACTCTGTTTGTTACTGGCCTGCCTGGGGACAGTGACACTGGAGATGCGCGTTCATGTGAATTCTCAATTTTGTTCTTTCAGTCTTTGAATGAATACAACGTCACCCGGTTGGAATATTTTCGCTATTTTACGAGAAAAATCGCATAAAAATTGATTTTAAACAACGTTTGACATGCTTCGAAGTACGGTGATGGAATATTGTGACCCGAACGCACGAACAAAACGGAGCTATTTCAATATAACTATGGATTATTTCGAACCAAAACAACATTTGTTGTTGAAGTAGAAATCCCGGGAGTTCATTCTGACAAAGAACAGCAAAGGTAATCCAATGTTTCTTATAGTAAATCTGAGTTTGGTGAGGGCCAAACTTGGTGGGTGTCAAATTAGCTAGCTGTGATGGCCGGGCTATCTACTCAGAATATTGCAAAATGTGCTATTTTAAAATTTCGCAGAAAAGCTATTTTAAAATCTGACACCGCGATTGCATAAAGGAGTTCTGTATCTATAATTCTTAAAATAATTGTTATGTATTTTGTGAACGTTAATCGTGAGTAATTTAGTAAATTCACCGGAAGTTTTCGGTGGGTATGCTAGTTCTGAACATCACATGCTAATGTAAAAAGCTGTTTTTTTATATAAATATGAACTTGATTGAACAAAACATGCATGTATTGTATAATATAATGTCCTAGGAGTGTCATCTGATGAAGATCATCAAAGGTTAGTGCTGCATTTAGCTGTGGCTTTGGTTTTTGTGACATTTAACCTCTCTAGGCTAGGCGGGATGAATTCGTCCCACCTACGTAACAGCCACTGCTATCCTGTGGCGCGATTTTCAAAACCTTAAAAATCCTATTACTTCAATTTCTCAAACATATGACTATTTTACAGCCATTTAAAGACAAGACTCTCGTTAATCTAACCACACTGTCCGATTTCAAAAAGGCTTTATTGAAAACTGAGGATCTTTGCTGTAACATGACACTTCCTACGGCTCCCATAGGCTCTCAGAACCCGGGAAAAAGCTGAATGATATCAAGGTAGCCCCTGGCTGAAAAACATTAGCGCGTTTGGATGGTGGCCGGTCAGAGTACTATGAGACTCAGGCTCGTGCACGAGGGGATCCCATGCTTTTATTTTCTCTCTCTTTGAACGTAAACACACTTTCCCGGTCGGAATATGATTTTAAACAGCGGTTGACATGCTTCGAAGTACGGTAATGGAATATTTAGAATTTTTTTGTCACGAAATGTGTCGTGCGCATGACCCTTATTTACACTTCGGATAGTGTCTTGAACGCACGAACAAAACGCCGCTATTTGGATATAAGTATGGATTATTTTGAACCAAACCAACATTTGTTATTGAAGTAGAAGTCCTGGGAGTGCATTCTGACGAAGAACAGCAAAGGTAATACAATTTTTCTTATAGTAAATCTGACTTTGGTGATCGCTAAACTTGCTGGGTGTCTAAATAGCTAGCCCTGTGATGCCGGGCAATCTACTCAGAATATTGCAAAATGTGCTATTTTAAAATCGGACATAGTGAGTGCATAGAGGAGTTCTGTATCTATAATTCTTAAAATAATTGTTATGTTTTTTGTGAACGTTTATCGTGAGTAATTTAGTAAATTCACCGGAAGTTTGCGGGGGGTATGCTAGTTCTAGATTAATTGTGTGTCGTCTGCATAGCAATGATAGGAGAGACCATGTGAGGATATGACAGAGCCAAGTGACTTGGTGTATAGCGAGAATAGGAGAGGGCCTAGAACAGAGCCCTGGGGGACACCAGTGGTGAGAGCGCATGGTGCGGAGACAGATTCTCGCCACGCAACCTGGTAGGAGCGACCTGTCAGGTAGGACGCAATCCAAGCGTGGGCCGCGCCGGAGATGCCCAACTCGGAGAGGGTGGAGAGGAGGATCTGATGGTTCACAGTATCAAAGGCAGCAGATAGGTCTAGAAGGATGAGAGCAGAGGAGAGAGAGTTAGCTTTAGCAGTGCGGAGAGCCTCCGTGACACAGAGAAGAGCAGTCTCAGTTGAATGCCCAGTCTTGAAACCTGACTGATTAGGATCAAGAAGGTCATTCTGAGAGAGATAGCAGGAGAGCTGGCCAAGGACGGCACGTTCAAGAGTTTTGGAGAGAAAAGAAAGAAGGGATACTGGTCTGTAGTTGTTGACATCGGAGGGATCGAGTGTAAGTTTTTTCAGAAGGGGTGCAACTCTCGCTCTCTTGAAGACGGTAGGGACGTAGCCAGCGGTCAAGGATGAGTTGATGAGCGAGGTGAGGAAGGGGAGAAGGTCTCCGGAAATGGTCTGGAGAAGAGAGGATAGGGTCAAGTGGGCAGGTTGTTGGGCGGCCGGCCGTCACAAGACGCGAGATTTCATCTGGAGAGAGAGGGGAGAAAGAGGTCAAAGCACAGGGTAGGGCAGTGTGAGCAGGACCAGCGGTGTCGTTTGACTTAGCAAACGAGGATCGGATATCGTCAACCTTCTTTTCAAAATGTTTGACGAAGTCATCCGCAGAGAGGGAGGGAACGTCACATGCTAATGTAAAAAGCAGTTTTTTGATATAAATATGAACTTGATAGAACAAAACATGCATGTATTGTATAACATAATGTCCTAGGTGTGTCATCTGATGAAGATCATCAAAGGTTAGTGCTGCATTTAGCTGTGGTTTGGGTTTATGTGACATTATATGCTAGCTTGAAAAATGGGTGTCTGATTATTTCTGGCTGGGTACTCTGCTGACATAATCTAATGTTTTGCTTTCGTTGTAAAGCCTTTTTGAAATCAGACAGTGTGGTTAGAATCTAGACGTTCCGCTAGCGGAACACCTGCTCCAATATCCAATGATGGGCGTGGCGCGAAATACAAACTACTCTAAAATACAAAAAATTCAATTTTTCAAACATATGACTATTTCACAGCATTTTAAAGATAAGACTCTCCTTTATCTACCCACACTGTCCGATTTCAAAAAGGCTTTACTAAATTACTCACGA
This sequence comes from Salmo salar, assembly GCF_965601325.2. Taxonomy (NCBI): domain Eukaryota; kingdom Metazoa; phylum Chordata; class Actinopteri; order Salmoniformes; family Salmonidae; genus Salmo; species Salmo salar. The sequence continues at coordinate 101,629,684 of NC_138302.1, forward strand.
TAAACGTTCACAAAAAGCATAAGAATTATTTTAAGAATTATAGATACAGACCTCCTCTATGCACTCGATATGTCCGATTTTAAAATAGCTTTTTGGTGAAAGCACATTTTGCAATATTCTAAGTACATAGCCCAGGCATCACAGGCTAGCTATTTAGACACCCGGCAAGTTTAGCACTCACCAATATCAGCTTTACTATTATAAAAGTTTCATTACCTTTTGTTGTCTTCGTCAGAATGCACTCCCAGGACTGCTACTTCAATAACAAATGTTGGTTTGGTCCAAAATAATCCATCGTTATATCCGAATAGCGGCGTTTTGTTCGTGCGTCCCAGACACTATCTGAAATGGTAAATCAGGGTCGCGCGCATGGCGCAATTCGTGACAAAAAAAATCTAAATATTCCATTACCGTACTTCGAAGCATGTCAACCGCTGTTTAAAATCAATTTTTATGCCATTTTTCTCGTAAAAAAGCGATAATATTCCGACCGGGAATCTCCTTTTAGCTAAACTGAGGAAAGTAAACAAAGCTTTCGGTCGACGCGGGCACGAGCCTGAGTCTCACAGTACTGTAACCAGCCACTACCCAAACGCGCTACTTTTTTTCAGCCAGAGCCTGCAAAGCCACGATTCAGCTTTTTGCCGCCTTCTGAGACCCTATGGCAGCCGTAGGAAGTGTCACGGGACAGCTAAGATCCTCACTCTTCAATAAACAGAGACAAGAAGAACGACACCTTGTCAGACAGGCCACTTCCTGCCTGAAACCTTGTCAGGTTTTTGCCTGCCAAATGAGTTCTGTTATACTCACAGACACCATTCAAACAGTTTTAGAAACTTTGGAGTGTTTTCTATCCATATGTAATAAGTATATGCATATTCTAGTTACTGGGTAGGAGTGGTAACCAGATTAAATCGGGTATGTTTTTTATCCAGCCGTGAAAATACTGCCCCCTAGCCATAACAGGTTAACAAGAATTTAAGCTTTCTGCCAATATCAGATATGTCTATGCCCTGGGAAACGTTGTTGTTACTTATAACCTCATGCTAATTGCATTAGCCTACGTTAGCTGAACCGTCCCGTGGAAGGGACACCAATCCCGAAGAAGGCCCCTCTGTTACCCAGCATAACATGGTTTTTTCACAGGGTTAAAGGGGTATGTCGATCTCTCCAGGGTACGGCGAATAAGTTGGGCGATTCGTTCTCTGTCCATAAGGTGGTACCCTTCCCCATAGGTGGCTCATGACTGGGAGTCAATTGTGATTAACAAGGAATTAGCTGGAGCTAAGAGCCCAGCTAGGCTGCCCGCAGGGCGCCATGGCAACGAACAATGCAGATATGCATGTAAATGTCAAGCATTTGAGCTCTGGTGCCAAGAAAAATTAATTTTCAGTGCTCTGTGAGGGATTATGTTCCTACGGGGGATTTTTAGAGCAGGGGCTGTCATTCTCCACGTTAAAAGGGTACATGGCCGCTATCTTGTGCGTGTCATGTAGGAATTGACGGACCTTCACCCGGGGCCCAGCCACTGGTTGTTCGTTTCCTGAAAGGTGTATTTCATCTGTAGTGGCTTCCTTTCCTCTTTACCATAGCCACTGCCCTAGCCTGAAAGCAGGGTTGTTTTGTACACATACAGTCCACACTCAAGGTTTCCAAACAGCCAAAACATTCAAAGAAATCCAGGGATATGGTGCGAAAAAAACAGTTTATTCTACATATATCTAACAAAAAATGATTTTCCAATCAATTTAACCTCACTAGGTTAGGCGGCACTATTTTCACCTCCGGATGCAAAGCGTGCCGAAAGTAAACTGCCTGCTGCTCAGGCCCAGAAACTAGGATATGCATATAATTAGGAGATTTGTATAGAAAACCCTCAAAGTTTCTAAAACTGTTAAAATAATGTCTGTGAGTATAACAGAACTTAAATGGCAGGCAAAAACCTAAGGAAAATCCATCCAGGAAGTGCCAATATTTTGAAATGGCTGTATTTCCAATGAAAGCCTATCCCCCGTTTAAAGGGATAGGAACCAGATTTCGTTCCCTATGGCTTCCACTAGTTGTGAAAAGTCTTTAGACATTGTTTCAGGCTTTTATTCTGAAAAATGAGGGAGAAAAGCAACTTTGAGTCAGTGGGATGTCCCCAGAGTTGTTTCCTGCACGCGACCGAGAGCGAGCCTTTCTTGTTTTTCTTTTATATTGTCCGGTTGAAATGTTATCGATTATTTAGGCTAAAAACAACCTGAGGATTGATTATAAACATTGTTTAAGGTGGGAGGGTCATGTCACAGGTCAGGGTTTCTTCCTGGAGTGTACTACCTGTGGTTGCAAGTTCGTACTAGCACTATTGTCACAGTGTAATAGCATCTTAGTAGTGTTGCATTAGACTGTCTTATGTGGAAGTGTGTTGACAGTGTGACTATACTAAATACATTTAACTAAATGAGTAAGGTGTCCAATCACCGCAGTGTGTGAAAACGCGCTTTGGTGATGACATTTCATCTAATCATTCAGTGGGGTCTTTCTCTAACATATCGTTAGCATTATATCCCAGAAAGTCCAATTTCGTAACCTAATACATGCAGTAATAATCACCGAGCTCTTGTTGACATAGTGGTGCAGATTTCTCAACTTTTAAAAATGTAATATTTTGTGGTCGTCATCTTCAAAGTAGTTTCCAAAAAAGCAAAATTAGCATAACTGAATTAAATTTAAAATGCTTTTAAACAAACAACAACAAAAAAGATTTGTATATGCTCAGTGCGCTGCACTTCATTTCATATTTCATTTCATATTTCACAGATTCACAGATTATTTCCCTAATTCTGGCCATCCTACAACAGTGAGAACTCGAATAATTATTTTACGGATTTTGACATGAGGTTTGGACCACTGGTTTTGGTAAAGGATTATCTACACAATTAACATATACGTTTAACTGTAACGTAATACGCCATCAGTCAGAAAGCATGTGCAGAAGGTGAGTTTAATGGGGCAGCAGGTAGCCTAGTGGTTAGAGTATTGGGCCATTAACAAGGCAGTTAACCCACTGTTCCTAGGTTGTCATTCTAATTAAGAATTTGTTTTTAATCCAGCCACCATGTCAGATTTCAAAAAGTCTTTACGGCGAAAGCAAACCATACGATTATCTGAGGACAGTGCTCAGCACACAAAACATTACATACAGTTACCAACCAAGTAGATTAGTCACGAAAGTCATAAATAGCAATAAAATGAATCACTTACCTTTGATCTTCGTATGGTTGCACTCACAAGACTCCCAGTTACACAATAAATGTTTGTTTGGTTCGATAAAGTATATGCTAGCTTGAAAAATGGGTGTCTGATTATTTCTGGCTGGGTACTCTGGTGACATAATCTAATGATTTGCTTTCGCTGTAAAGCCTTTTTGAAATCGGACAGTGTGGTTAGATTAACGAGAGTCTTGTCTTTAAAATGCTGTAAAATAGTCATATTTTTGAAAAATTGAAGTTTTCGGATTTAAGAGGAGTTTGTATTTCGCGCCACGCCCATCATTTGATATTGGAGCAGGTGTTCCGCTAGCGGAACGTCTAGATGTAAGAGGTTAACCTGTTAGGGCTAGGGGGCAGTATTGACACGGCTGGATAAAAAACATACCTGATTTAATCTGGTTACCACTCCTACCCAGTAACTAGAATATGCATATACTTATTACATATGGATAGAAAACACCCTAAAGTTTCTAAAACTGTTTGAATTGTGTCTGTGAGTATAACAGAACTCAAATGGCAGGTCAAAACCTGAGAGATTCCTTTACAGGAAGTGGCCTGTCTGACCATTTGTTGAACTTCTTTTCCATCTCTATCATTTACTAAGGATCTCTGCTCTAACGTGACACTTCCCACGTCGTCCATAGGCGCTCAGAGCCCGGGAAAAAACAGAATGTCGTCATTCCAGCCCCAGGCTGAAACACATTATCGCCTTTCTCAAGTGGCCGATCAAGAGACACTAGCTTCTGCGCGTGACCCCGACCGCCCCCGCCTTTGGGATTTTTTCCTCTGTTTGCCGAAAAGGAGATTCCCTGTCGGAATATTATCGCTTTTCTACGAGAAAAATGTCGTAAAAATTGATTTTAAACAGCGGTTGACATGCTTCGAAGTACGGTAATGGAATACTTAGAATTTTATTGTCACGAATTGCGCCAAGCGCGTGACACTTCTTTACTATTTCGGATAGTGTCTGGAACGCACGAACAAAACGCCGCTATTCGGATATAACGATGGATTATTTTGGACCAAACCAACATTTGTTATTGAAGTAGCTGTCCTGGGTGTGTATTCTGACGAAAACAACAAAAGGTAATGAAATTTTTATAATAGTAAATATGATTATGGTGAGTGCTAAACTTGCCGGGTGTCTAAATAGCGAGCCCGTGATGCCTGGGCTATGTACTTAGAATATTGCAAAATGTGCTTTCACCAAAAAGCTATTTTAAAATCGGACATATCGAGTGCATAGAGGAGGTCTGTATCTATAATTCTTAAAATAATTGTTATGCTTTTTGTGAACGTTTATCGTGAGTAATTTAGTAAAATGTTAGCGAATTCCCCGGAAGTTTGCGGGGGGTATGCTAGTTCTGAACGTCACATGCTAATGTAAAAAGCTGGTTTTTGATATAAATATGAACTTGATTGAACAAAACATGCATGTATTGTATAACATAATGTCCTAGGGTTGTCATCTGATGAAGATCATCAAAGGTGAGTGCTGCATTTAGCTGTCTTCTGGGTTTTGGTGACATTATATGCTGGCTTGAAAAATGGGTGTCTGATTATTTCTGGCTTGGTACTCTGCTGACATAATCTAATGTTTTGCTTTCGTTGTAAAGCCTTTTTGAAATTGGACAGTGTGGTTAGATTAACGAGAGTCTTGTCTTTAAATAGCTGTAAAATAGTCATATGTTTGAGAAATTGAAGTAATAGGATTTTTAAGGTTTTGAAAATCGCGCCACAGGCTTCAAGTGGCTGTTACGTAGGTGGGACGAATTCGTCCCGCCTAGCCCATAGAGGTTAAGGAACGGCTCCCGACGTTCCACCGGGGGTGGCTGAACGTCGACAGAAGTCCCGAATGAGTCTGGGGTGCAAAATGTCCCTGGCCGGAACCCAGGAACATTTCTCAGGCCCATAACCCTCCCAGTCCACGAGATACTGAGTCACACGCCAGCTGGAGAGGATGCATTGCACCATGTAGGATGGCTGTCCCACTATCATGCAAGGCGGAGGTGGAAGCCGAGTGGCCAGAACACCACAGGATTGAGTCTGGAGATGTGGAAGGTGGGATGAACCCTCATGGACCGGGGAAGATGAAGATGATAGGCCACTAGATTGATGCGCCATAGAACCTTGGATGGCCCAACGTACCAGGGAGCCAACTTCCTAGATTCCACATGTAGAGGCAGATCCCTAGTAGACAACCAGACCAGCGGACTCGGGCGGCGGTGACGGTTGGCCTGTCATTGAACCTGAGCTGAGGACCTCAAGAGTGCTGACCGAGCCCTCTTCCAGGTCCGGCGGGAACGAAAAATGAGGCGTTGAGCGGAAGGAACCGACACTTCAATCTCCTGGTCTAGAAACAGGTTGGTAACCGTACAACACCTGGAATGGCGACAGACCAGTGGAGGAACACTGGAGAGTGTTGTGCGCATACTCCACCCAGGGAAGGTGCTGACTCCAAGTGGCGGGGTTGGCGGACACACAGCACCATAAGGCGGTCTGCAGATCCGGGTTCACCCACTCAGTTTGACCGTTGGCATGAGGGTGATAACCCGAGGACAGACTGGCTGATGACCCCAGATGAGTACAGAATGCCCTCCAAAATCTGAAGGCAAACTGGGGACCCGGGTCGAAGACTATGTCCAGAGGAAGTCCGTGAAGGCAGAAAAAAATGCTGAATTGAATAGCTGAGCAGTCTCATGAGCAGATGGAAGCTTAGGCAGAGGAATGAAATGTGCAGTGGGAAAACAATGACCAGGATGACCGTGTGTGCCTCTGAGGACAGAAGGCCCGTGATGAAATCCATAGAGAGATGAGACCAGGGTTGAGAAAGCGCTGGCAGGGGATGAAGAAGCCCCAGAGGATGCTGACGGGGAGTCTTATTCCAGGCGCATGCCGGACAAGCAGCCACAAAGGTCAAACTGTCTCCCTACGCCGAGGGCCAACATAACCTCCTCCTCAAAAACTCTAACGTTCGCTGCCCTCCTGGATGAGAAGTGAGACGCGACGCGACGAGTGAGCCCACTGAAGTACCTTGAACCATGTCCCAAGAGGAACATAAGTCTGTTAGGTGGACAGCCGTCTGGAACTGCCTCCCTACCTTGAACAACCTGGGGATAATGGATTCAAGTGGCCGATCCTCACTGCAGCTGGGGAACTGGCAAGAAAGGGCATCCGGCTTCACGTTCTTAGACCCCGGAAGTTAATGTGAATCTGAACTGAGTGAAGAGATCCCAACAAGCCTGTCGGAGGTTGAAGCTTTTAGCCTCCTGGATGTAGGCCAGGTTCTTGTGGTCAGTCCAAACCGTGAAGGGATGTTCCGAGCCCTCCAACCAGTGCCACCACTCCTCCAAAGCCAGTTTGACCACAAGAAGCTCCTGATTGCCGACATCATAGTCACTCTCTGCTGGAGTGAGACGCCTGGAGAAAAAGGCACAGAGATGGAGCTTTTGTTCTTTTGTCGAGCACTGCGACAGAACCGCCCCCACTCCAACATCAGAGGCATCCACCTCTACCATGAAGGGGAGAGAAGGGTCAGCATGAACGAGAATGGGTGCAGAAGAAAACCGACGTTTCAGGTCGTGGAATGCATTCTCAGTAGCAGGGGTCCAGCATACATGCCCAGCCGAACCCTTGGTGAGCGTTGTCAATGGTGCCGCCACAGCACTAAAGTTTCTCACAAATCTCCGGTAGAAATTAGCAAAACCCAAAAAACGCTGAACTTGCTTGACCGTGCTGGGTCGCGGCCAGTTGACCACCACTCCTACCTTTTGGGAGTCCATCATTACACAGCCCTGAGACACGACGTACTCCAGGAATGAGCTCTAAGGAACGTGAAAGTCACACTTTTCAGCCTTCACGAACAAGTGATGAGAGAGAGGAGTCTGAAGAACCTGGTGGACATGTTGAACGTGTTCAACCATGGACTTGGAGAAGACGAGGGTGTCATCCAGGTATACAAACACCAACTGGTGAAGGAAGTTGCACAGCACATCATTGACCAGGGCCTGGAAAACGGCTGGAGCATTAGTAAGTCCAAACGGCATGACCCGGTACTCATATTGTCCATTAGGAGTGTTGAACACTGTCTTCCACTTATCTCCCTGTCTGATGCGTACCAGATTGTACACGTTCCGTAAATCCAATTTAGAGAAAACCCTAGCTCCCTGGAGATTCTCAAAAGCTGATGACAGTAGAGGAAGGGGGTAATGGTTCTTGACGGTAATGTTATTTAAACCCCGTTAATTAATACAGGGACGTAATCCCCCATCCTTCTTCCCAACAAAGAAAAAACCCGCCCCTGCAGGTGAAGTGGATGGCCGAAAAAAAAAAAATCAGCCGCCGACGGCTCCTCAATATAACTGTTCATGGCTGCAGTCTCTGGACCAGAGAGAATACAGCCCTCCTCTTGGAGGAATGGTGCTGGACAGGAGGTCGATGGCACAATTGTAGGGCCTGTAAGGAGGCTGTTTGCTGGCTCTTTGTTTGCTGAAGACCTGCCCCAAATCCCAGTAATCCCGAGGTTCCTCTGGCTTGTCATTCCCAGCCAGAGGAACAGGAGGATCGGAAGTCTCCAGATGAGTAGGGCCGGAAAGGTGTGGAGAGAGTTGTTGGCATGTGAACTGGCATGAAGGATTCCATCCCAGAACTCTTCCTGAAGGCCAGTCAATTTGAGGATTATGGGTGGAAAGCCATGGATGTCCAAGAACCAGGGGAAGCTCAGGAGAGTCCACCAGATGCAACTGGATAAGCTCCACATGGTCATCCAGAACTCGTAGTTGGATAGGCATGGTGAGTTGCTTCACCTTCCCAGAAGCTAGGGGTTGACCGACAACGGAGTGTCCAGCTTAGTGAGTGGCAGCGTCTGTTGGTGAGCTGTGTGCGATCCAGAAAAGTGCCGGTAGCCCCAGAGTCTATGAAAGCCGGAATGTCCAACTGTACCTTGTCCCACCGCAGGTTGGCCGAAAGCAAGGTGCGTACCATATCAGCCGCAGGAGACTGTATCCGACTCTCCAGAGTAGAACGTATGGTGCCTCCCAATCGCATTGGCTCCTCTGAAGGATATGAAGGAGAACCTTAGCCGAATTGAGGACCCTGACGGGGTGCAGGTCAAGCAGGCCCAGCATACGGCAGTGGAACAAATGAAGAGTCAACTCCCTCAGCGTGGCCCGAAACACTGGAATCAATTTGGGACCCCTCCGCCTTCTCATGACGACGTTCCCAAAGCCAGTTGTCATCCAGATGGCCAGAACGATAAGCTCCTCCAGAGTGTCCGGCTTGTCTCGGGAAGCCAGTTGATCCTTGAGAACCTCGCTGAGTCAGTTCAGAAAGACTGAGTGAAGTGCCTCTACATTCCATCCGCTCTCAGCGGCGAGTGTCCGAAAGTCAATGGTGTAATCAGCTATGCTCCGGCTGCCCTGCCGAAGTCTTTCCTGCCACCGATGGGATGATCAAAAACCCTCCTCATCTCCTGGGTGAAGCTTTGCCAATTGAAACAAATGTCTGATCGCTGATCCCAGATGGCCGTGGCCCAGGCCAGAGCCTGCCCTGAGAACTAGGAGATGACAAATGCCACTCTGGAACACTCGGTGGGAAACGTTGATGCCTTCAGCTCAAAGACCAGCGAACATTGGAGGGGGAACCCTCGACACCTCCCATGATGCCTCTCATAGCACTCCGGTGCTGGGAGATGAAACTCCTGAAGGGAGGGAGATGATGAGCTGGTAGGAAGTGGAGGGTTAGAAACCACCACAGATGCAGCAGCAGTTGGTCCCATCTGTCCCGTCTGCAGAGTGAACTCAAGAATTCCTAAATCCTCCGACAAAGTCTTCAGCCCCTCCTGATGGCGACCAATCCCTGTTCCATGGTGAGTGAGAGCAGACCGTAAGTGGTGGAGCTCGGAGTGTTCCTCGGACGACGGAGAAATCTCTGCTGGGTCCATTTTGAGGCTCAGGTCTACAGTGACAATAGTGCTAGTACAAACTTGGACCGAGGCGCAGAGAAACACAGCAGGCAGAGGTAAGGGTATATTCAGAATATTTACTTAAGGTCTTCATTGCAAAACAACAAAGCAAGTACACACGACAACACTGAACAAAACACAGAGGAACCTAAATAGTCATCCAGCAGGTGATCCCAATAAGCCCAATCAGGGTCACCTGGATCCTAGAGGAAACCCAAAGGTGCTCTCCAGTGGCAACCACAGGTAGTATACTCCAGGAAGAAACCCTGACCTGTGACAACTATGTAGGTAGGCTACTATTCATATTCATACATGTTCAAAACAGTCAAAATATACATATTTTAAAGATTTCTATTCTAAAAAGGATATTTCTATGCTGTATGTATTGTCCATACACATTGAGTCTAAACATATTTGCATTGAATACATCACAGATTCTCATCATCATGTCGAACCTCTCCTCTGTCTATAATCATTAACACTCACAGCAGAGCTTATTTTCCTTGCAACCATCCACATGATAAAAAATTGATAGGAAACTACTTTCCTAGGGTCGAGATAGATACTAGCTGCAATCCTTGTGTTGAAAGATGAGCTGGGATGGATTTCGGGGCAGGAAACCATAAAACCCAATATTAAAATGTAGAGTTTGACACCTCAGGGATCATGACATCTTGCTGTGCTGATTTCTAGAGGGAGATCACAGCATTGTAATAGGGAAGGGGAAGATGGAAGTTTTGGACAAACAGTGAAAAGCCCAGAGACATTCTAATCAACATAATAATATTTTCATTCAGCCTCGCTAGCCTAACACACACACACACACGGCTGACAATGACATATACACTGTCAAGTCTCCATGCATGGATTCCCCTTGTCCCTTCTCACCAGTCCAACAGAGGGAAGATAACAAGAGAAGTCGCAGAGTGAAGCAGCCAACCAACGAAGAGATCAGAGCTCAGATTAACTTCAAAAGTTTTAGCAGTCATAACAAGTCTGATTAATTTATTCAACACTGTTGAAGCCATTTTCCCATTTTTTTCTTCAAAAAGGGTGTTAGAAGTTCAGAACAAGGAAATGTAGGCTATATAAAGAAATATTGAAGCTCCAGTTAAAAATCTTTAAAAACATCGTCGGGATCAGTGTCCCTTCCACAGGACAGTTGAGCTAACTTAGACTAATGCGATTAGCATGAGTAACAACAACAACAACATTTCCCAGGACGTAGACATATCTGATATTGGCAGAACGCTTCAGTTCTTGTTAAACAAAATAATTGAGGTGAAGATTACATCTCACATTCCAGTGTTCAAACTTGTAAACAGGGCTGCATGGGATTTCTCTCAATGCGACTCCGTGCAGCCAATGGCAATGTCCACTTCAGGTATTATGCCGGGGGCCCTTGTGGATTTGACAGCTCCAACGCAGTTCCACCTCCGACACCATCAAAATGTCAGCTATTGAATCGAGCACTAAGTTATGTTACTGATTATGCTTGTACAAACACTATTAAATAAAATCAAATCAAGTTTTATTTGTCACATGCGCCGAATAAAACAGGGGTAGACCTTACAGTGAAATGCTTACTTACAAGCCCTTAACCAATAATGCAGTTAAGAAAAATACTTTAAAAAAGTAAGAAATAAAATTTACAAATAATTATAGAGTGCAAGATTCTGTTAATTTAGCATCATGTTAGCGTACATGTAGACTTTCAGTCATTGCGCTAACACTAGTTAGCATTGGATTGCATTGGATTGCAAAACTAATTCCAACATCCTTCAAACTACACGCAGAGACAAAAAAAAAATGTATCCTCGACTACGTCAGACTTTGCGTAAGATAAAAAATCAAAAAAAAATCTGCCATAATCTTGCACTATCCTTCAAATATCTTTAAAATATGCACAAAAATAACTGCTGAATGCATTCACATCAACATTCAGTGATATATGATAAAAACATTCAGATTGGCTTTTAGTCACTGAAAATGTCACCTAACAAGGTTCCTGGAATAATTTATTGAGCTTCATCATGTTCTAGACTGCACAATGTTTAAAAAAAATCACAAACAAACAAATATTTGGAATGCATAAAGTGCAGCAAAGCAAATCCTAATGGTAACAGAAGCAAACAATACAATAGACAATAGATACCTATGTAATAACAAAAACAATGTTTGATACAATTAGTTGCTGAATTAATAAAGCCAACTCTGTGTTAAACAGAGGTAACTTTTGACATGATGTGGTCGCCTGCAACAACTTCACTAACAACCGTATCTCCTACGGCAGCCCACTCTGATTCAGAGTGTGCCACGTCCTGACCAAACTACAATAACAAATAACCCTTATACTGGTCAGGACGTGACAGTACCCCCCCCCCCCCCCCAAAGGTGCAGACCCCGGATGCACCTCATACATTTTTTTTTTTTTAAAAGACAAAAAAATCCCAGATGCTAGACTGTCACATCCTGACCAGTATAAGGGTTATTTGTTATTGTAGTTTGGTCAGGACGTGGCAAAGGGTATTTGTTTTATGTGGTTCGGGGTGGTGGTTTATTTAGTAGGGCGTTTGATTTATTATTTCCGGGTTTTTGGGTAATGTTCTATGTTTGTATTTCTATGTGGTCTCTGGTCTTTTGTATTTCTATGTCTGGTTTATTGGGGTTGGACTCTCAATTGGAGGCAGGCGTTTTCTCCTTGCCTCTGATTGGGAGTCCTATATATGGGTATGTGTTTGGTTTAGTGTTTGTGGGAGATTGTTTCTTGTTTTGCGTGTGTGAGCCTGACAAGACTGTTTTGTTGTTCATGAGTTCTTCTTTTGTTATTTTGGTGTTTTCTTGGTTTAAAATAAATACAAGATGAGCATCCACATTCCTGCTGCGTTTTGGTCCTCCATTCCAGACGACAACCATTACAAAAGGCCTTATTTTAGTGCATTTTTCACCCTGCCAGCTCCTATTAGTTCTATTGAGCACCGTGGCACCAACTCGCCTTCTGAACGTTCTATTCCCAGGATATTGTTCAACGTCATAATGCCTGCTTTGCTATTGTTGCTAATGAGACCTGCTCAAGTTGTTTTATAGTTAAAATGTAAATAACAAAAAAAATATATTGGAACTCTGCGGTCTTCCCATTGTTTGCTATGGGGGAAATAAAGGCATGTCTGTCTATTTTGCCAAATATCTCGCAATGTGTATATTTGTAATCATTTCATGTTGGACGGCTTTTTAATCATGAGAATCTCCTCTTTCTAATTATGTGAGCCTGGGAAGCTAGCTCGGTCGTCATCAAATGCTAGCCCCAAAATACTTTTTGCCCATGGATCGCTGAGCTCCCCCCCATTGTTTTCCTTTGGAGAGGCATGCCGCTCTATTTCGCCAAATATTTTTTTCAAGTCGGGCACCATTTTAAATCAGGAAAATCTCGTCTTTGTAATTATGTACGTCTGGGCAGTGAGCTCGTTTGTCATCGATCGCTAGACCAGATATAGAAGTTTATATTTTTTCCCTACTTTCTCATTATGCAGACATAAGCACCTTTGACACCATTGAGGTGCGGATGTTTACTTTCTACACAAGTTTTTTTTTTTTCATTTTCGTCCGTCAAACAGATTGTAGTAGTAAAATAAAAGGGATACATTTGTTGTGCCATTTAGGCAAAATGGAATTCTAAGCATCACTCCAGTCAAAACAGGCTCTGCGAACGTTCAAATCCATTCATTTGCTATGGGCTGTCAGAGTATGCGCAACTGGTTGAAGAAAGTCAGGTGCAGAGGAAAACAGCTGGACGCAACTGCGTCACAACACTCCGGCCCAAGGAAAAATTTTTAATAAAACACTTTTTTTATTTTTTTTTTTAATCGATAGCGCACAAATAGGTACAAATAACAAAACCACGGGTTACAACAATACCCGGAGCAAAACCAGCCTGTAGCGTCACACACGTAACGAACGAACAATACCACACACAGACATGGGGGGAACAAAGGATAATATACACGTAGAGTAATGAGGGGATGTAAACCAGGTGTGCGGGAAAACAAGACAAAACAAATGGAAAATAAAAGGTGGAGCGGCGATGGCTAGAAGACCGGTGACGTCGACCGCCGAACGAGCAAGGAGAGGGACCGACTTCGGCGGGAGTCGTGACAGGGCTTGCGCTATTGTTCCAGCTTAGCCAATGTTCTTAAGCCGTTTTTCAGCCTTGGGTGAATTTTGACTCGTTCTATTGTCCAGCCTATAGATAGCCAGAGCGAATTTACCAAAGCACCCGATGTCCATTGAGAACGCACAATGACTATTTAGCTAAGATAAGAATGACTGGAATAATCAAGTCAATAAACATTAGGTAGTTAGATAGCCTATAGTTAATATGCAGGCATGTTTGATATATAACTACTAATGTTATATACTAAGTGTAATACTAACTGTAATGATATGCTATGTGGTTCGTAAGTACAGCGTAGCTAACAAATTGTCAGCCAACATAACGTGTAAGGTAACTTATTTGAAAGTCATTACTTTATCACATTGAGTAGCAAGCTACCCCTTGGTCGTTAGGGCAAATCTGGTCTGTGATAGGAGGGGGGGTTTTCACACCTAGCTCAGCTATTAGACTATTCTTTAGTAAAGGTTGAATAGTCTATTTTTCAGCTATTAGCCCCCCTCCCCAACAAATTGTTCTTGTTCCCATCTCGTTCCTTTCCCTCTTCCATGCGCTCTCTCTATCCATATGTCTCTTGTCTACAGGTATGTTTTGATTTGAGAGAGGAAGCCAGTCCAGTCATCGCCACCTCACCCGCTCTTAAGAAAACCTGCGGGCCAACAGGCTAGTCAGGAGACACCGCAATTGTGATGAACTGAGAGAAAATGAGGGTAGCACTGTAATTCTTAATTAATCATATGCTGTCTGCCTCTGTTCTTACCTCTCTCCCCACCTCGTCTTTCTTCCTCGTTTTATAATGCACACCATACGTGCATTGAAGTACAGATTGAACTTGTATTTATAATATTACAATTGTCATAATTATAATGCATATATTATGCATTTATAACACCTGGATAATGAACTTATTTCAATAAAGCGTTTTACATTCTCCACTGGTTGAAATTAAGTATCTCATTGAAATACTATCCTGTGTCCTCAGATGAATGCAGATTAAGTTTTTTTTTCTGTATATATGAATTACAAATCAATCATGTTTGTAGTTGTTACGAATCCCTTTGGCCCTGCAGTCTAGGGGGGATGGAAATGAGACTCGTAACATAACTCATGCAAATTATAGTAGTGAAAAGGAACAGTGAGAACAAAAACCACAGACAACTTAAATCTACCGTCAAACTCTCAGGGTTTATTTTTTAAACACACGGTAAGGGGGGCGGGAAAAGGGGCTGAGCTGGACCCAAGGAAAGAAACAATAACCCCCAAAAAAACCTAAACTAGACTAGCCTACTCCAATACAGCTAACTAACTAACCAAAAATACAGTGGGTGGTCCACTCAGTTCTAACTAGTGTATTTAGACACTGTATTCCTACGGGTAATGTAGGCCCATGGGCAACTTGTCTTGGTACCCGCTTTTCCCACCATCAAACAAACAGTCAACACTTTAACAAAACAATACTCACAGGTACCGGACAAATGTGACATGTAGGAGAAAAAAACAAAAGAGAGATCTCCAAAGAGAGAGATTGAATGACAGAGAGATTGAGCTCCAGAGAAAACAACTGACTGGTGTTTTAAACCAAGGGAAAGGGATGTGATAGGGTAATAGAAAAGGAGCAGGTGTCTTCTGATTACTAACTGATTGGTGACTGATTGGGGAATGATGATTGTCACCTGTGAGGGGAGAAGGGGAGAAGGAGAGAAAAGAAATACACACTCAGGATACCTGTATCCTTAACACTAGTCTGTTGCATAGTTACAATGTGTAATCATTGATGTCCCAGGAGCAGGAGTGATAAACACTGTTGAAGTGTATAATTGTAATACATACATGCAGACACAGCATCATTCAAATAATGAAGTTTGATATGACTGAAAAAGAACGTCTCAGAGATTCATACCTGAACCGCACCTTTATTTGCCAAGGAAGAGTACATGATATACATAATATATTCAATGTACAGGCAACAATGTGGGAATCTCATGCGTGGTAATAACTACAGTACATGTGTATATAGGACTTGCATCCTTGGCACAATAAAGTTATTATATTCTACTCTATCCATAGGCTTCATTGATGCCATTCAGACTTGAAGTTGATACCACAACTATGATAGCTGAGGTTCATAGATTGGTATGAATATTCGTTCAGAACGTTATAGGGTCCAAACCTAGATCGGCTACATAATGTAGGTAGCTACACATCCATAGGCATACAGTCATTTTGATCCTCCACTACACAATAAGCAAGTAAATAGTTAGCTATCTATGTTACTTCAGATGCATTGCAAGGCAAGCTTACACAATTGTACATTCAATTTGCAGTAAATGCTTTAGTTAGCTAGATTCTTTACATCCACTGTTTCACAAGACGATAGCCTGGTTTGCTGGTTTTCTCAGGAGTCCCTAAAACATTAAACAACCCAAATTACAAATTAATTATCCTGTCATAATGCTAGCTAGCTGGCTAATGTTAGCCAGTCAGATAACTTGCTAAATAGTGATTTTCATAAATTAACTTTATGACAAAAAAATATGCACAAATGTTTATCTCTACATTAACTAACATATTCCTCTCAATTGTAAATTTTTTGCTTGACTCGTTATGATGTTATAATTACTTATATTTGGTTCCATAGTTATGTTTTGTCAGCAATCTTTGTTGAAGAACACCACCAGTGACAGGTGACTCGCATCAGAATTCTTTGTTGGAACCACTCGATATGATTGGTCATAAAAAAACCTTGGGACCCAAATGCATAATGAGTGCTCTAACTCCCCGTTGTGGTGGTCTGGAGCAATTAATTAAGCCGTGACGCTGGATACCTCTAAGTCCCGTGGTGCAAGCTCACAACTTTTAAAGGAAGAACCACTGTAGGTATCCCCCTTTCCCATTTCCCCTTTCCCTCTACCTCTTCCTGTCTCTATCTCTGCCTCCCTCTCACTTTGCCTCTTTCTGTCTCTCTCACTGCCTCTCTCTCCCTCTGCCTCTTTCTGTCTCTCTCTTGTTTCAGGAAACTAGGTGTATGTCGCGGGTCACTACTTCACAGGAGAGCCATTTAAACGTAAAACCGTTTTTTTAATCAAAATGCGTTCTTTTGGCAGATATTCCTTCTGGAACATGTGAACTTTCAAGTGCCTTAATAACAAACATATATATAATCTGTAAATACGAATTAAATTGTTAAATTACGAGCCTAGTTGGAAAAAGTCAACCTTCCCGCTAGCCATGATTGGCTGATATAATGACTGGTCTGGACATGCCGAGAGAAGAGTTCGGATTGGTCTGCCATGTAGAACGCTTCTGTCTATTTGAGCTGGTCAGTATGTGTAGGTAATCCTTTCTAACGCGGCTATTAAAAAATATATATCACGTAGTAGAACTGCATAAGTGTTTTGAAATCAGTGGAATTAGAGTATGATAGCTAAGGAAATGGAGAAAACACCTGTCTCTGGATTACATCTTCAATCAAACTAAGGGCAACCACGGCAACCGTGACAGGGAGAAGATGATCTATACGGGTAAGATAATCTAGCTAGCTACATTTTCAGAAATCACACGTTTCTAATTTTGACAGAAAGTTGTATTCATTTCAAATTAAAGTGTACTGTTAGCTAACTAGCTAACATCAGCTGGCTGGCTCGCTAGCTGACGTTACGTGTATGATCTGTGTAGTAATGTTATTCGTATCTCGGAGCCGTTTGCTTTGCTAGGTATAGCCTAATGTTAGCTAGCTAACATTGAACCTGTTTTGTTAAATACCTTTAGATTCATTCAGGGTTATAACATCCTAAACTAGGATTATAGTTCATTGTTTACCTACAGTGGTTGCTCATCTAAAAGTTTTGCGATTATGCTGCGGGATTTAGAGGTAATTTGTGCTATAGTATGATGTGCTATAGTTTGTGCTATAGTATGCTATAGCATCACCACTTCATTGCTCCAGACCAGAGCAAAGGGGAGTTAGAGCACTGATTATGCTTTTGGGTCCTACTGTGTCTCTAACTGACAATGAATGGGCGACGTAAACCAAATAGAAACTGATAATTGTGAACGACTTCAAAATTGTATTTCAATGAACTGAATGATGAGGATGAAGAAGGTGATTGAATTTAGAACAATAGTGTAAGAATTTATATTCCTCTGTCCTGCACACGCACACCCTGGGAGAAAATACACATTTTTTTGTTACTACTCGTCAGTATTACTTACTAAAACTGTTGTTACACTAAGGTTTTTATTCGAAGAGAAATTTAGACTACAATTAGGGTGTGGAAATGTTAGGATTATTTTGCTCTTACTGTAGTAGTGTAGCCCGACTGGTCATGTTATATCACACCTGAGTGGTGCAGTGTTCTAAGACACTGCATTGCTTCAGATGCTGGTTCAACACCTGCAACCGGGAGACACATGAGGCGATGGTAGGCTTTTGGTTTCTCTCCCTCTAAAAACGAAAATAAATCATTCTAAATAACAAACTGGCTTCATTTACAAATTGGTAACAATGCTTCACCCCATGTTCAAGAATTACCTTTTTCCTCGCTCACTTTAGGTTATTTGAAAAGAAAATCATTTCCAAAATAACGTAATTTTTTTAAACAAGCCATAGAAAGTTGGTTGCAATTTCAGTTTAATCCACCAGAAAAGACAGAACAAATAATACAACAAATAGTGTGGTTAAACTCAAATATACTAATTGATTAAAACAAACTTTATCAATTGGAACCTTTACCATGTGGCAGGGGGAAAAAAGTATAATTATTATTAACCTTGTTTTCCACAAGTGTAGCAGGCTGTGAATTCTGCAAACAATGTTTGTAGGATGGGATATTAGCAGGACTGTCATGTCCTGACCAGTAAAAGGGGTTGTTTGTTATTGTAGCTTGGTCAGGGCGTGGCAGGGGGTGTTTGTTTAGTGTGTTTCGGGGTTTTTGGTTTATGTTCTATGTTTTATATTTCTATGTGGTTTTTCTAGTTTTTCTATATCTATGTTAGTTTTGTCAATGACCTCTAATCAGAAGCAGCTGTTTCTTGTATTCTCTGATTAGAGGCCATATTTAGTTGTGTGTTTTCACTTGTGTTTGTGGGTGGTTGTTTCCGTGTAAAGTCTGAGCACAGGACTCAGACTATAAAAAGAAGATGATTCATATAGCCGCTGCGTTTTGGTCCATTACCTACAATGACTAATGTGACAAGGACAATATAGATTGGACATATTGATCATGGCTCCCAAGTGGTGCAGTGGTCTAAGGCACTGCATCTCAGTGCAAGAGGAATCACTACAGTCCCTGGTTTGAATCCAGGCTGTATCACATCCGACCGTGGTTGGGAGTCCCATAAGGCAGTGCACAATTATTATTAATTCATTTTGAATTTATATAAAAGCCTCTTAGATATTCTCTCAGATCTTAAAAGGAAGAACCACTGTAGATAGCTGGCTACATGTCTTCAATAAAGACTCCCCTATGCAAGTAACAATTTCAGTAGATTGTCACTGCGACAACTGTTGATTGATGTAGCTTCTACATTCGCTCAGAATAACTGATGAATGCTCACCACCCATTGAATATGGTAAACGTTGGCAAAAAGTGTAAATTGTTGCCAGCAGCACAGTTGCAGTCACCAACGTTCTGGATAACATAAAAACAGCCTAACCAGCTCTGCTAGGGGGAGTAAAATGGTCAGAGTGAGCTGTTCTCTCATTTGTGTCTGGATGTAGCTAGCAAGCTAGCCAACGTTAGCCAGTTAGCTTGGATGCTTGACTGCTGTTGTTACGACAGAACGCTCGGCTCAACCCCTTAACCTGTTAGGGCTAGGGGGCAGCATTTGCACGTCTGGATAAAAAAAATGTACCCGATTTAATCTGGTTACTAATCCTACCCAGTAACTAGAATATGCATATACTTATTATATATGGATAGAAAACACTCTAAAGTTTCTAAAACTGTTTGAATGGTGTCTGTGAGTATAACAGAACTCATTTGGCAGGCAAAACCCTGAGACATTTTCTGACAGGAAGTGGATACCTGATGTGTTGTATTGACTTTAAACCTATCCCATTGAAAAACACAGGGGCTTAGGAATATTTTGGCACTTCCTATTGCTTCCACTAGATGTCACCAGTCTTTACAAAGTGTTTTGAGTCTTCTGGAGGGAGATCTGACCGAACAAGAGCCATGGAACGATGATGTCCCATTAGACACCTGGCGCGCGAGTTCATGTTGGGTACCCTCGTTCCAATACGTTATAAAAGAGTATGCATTCGTCCACCTTGAATATTATTCATGTTCTGGTTAAAAAAGGCCCTAATGATTTATGCTATACAACGTTTGACATGTTTGAACAAACGTAAATATATTTTTTCCCCTCGTTCATGACGAGAAGTCCGGCTGGCTTAGATCATGTGCTAACAAGACGGAGATTTTTGGACATAAATGATGAGCTTTTTTGAACAAAACTACATTCGTTATGGACCTGTGATACCTGGAAGTGACATCTGATGAAGAGAATCAAAGGTAATGGATTATTTACATAGTATTTTCGATTTTAGATCTCCCCAACATGACGTCTAGTCTGTATCGCAACGCGTATTTTTCTGGGCGCAGTGCTCAGATTATTGCAAAGTGTGATTTCCCAGTAAGGTTATTTTTAAATCTGGCAAGTTGATTGCGTTCAAGAGATGTAAATCTATAATTCTTTAAATGACAATATAATATTTTACCAATGTTTTCTAATTTTAATTATTTAATTTGTGACGCTGACTTGACTGCCGGTTATTGGAGGGAAACGATTTCCTCAACATCAATGCCATAGTAAAACGCTGTTTTTGGATATAAATATGAACTTGATAGAACTAAAAATGCATGCATTGTCTAACATAATGTCCTAGGAGTGTCATCTGATGGAGATTGTTTATCTTTCAAAGGGTGTAAAATAGTTGTATGTTTGAAAAATGTGAATTTTGACATTTGGATTGAAATTTGCCGCTCTTGAAATGCACCTGCTGTTGATGGAGTGCACCACGGGTGGCACGCTAGCGTCCCACCTAGCCCATAGAGGTTAAATATACATTTTTTTCACATTCGTGACGACAAGTCCCGCACACTACGGTACATTTTGAGTAGCCTTCGGAACGCACTAACAAGAAGAAGCTATCGGGACATAAATCATTAACTTTTTCGAACAAAACTACATTTGTTGTGGACCTGGGATTCGTGGAAGTGCCTTCTGATGAAGATAATCAAAGGTAAGGGAAAATTTACAATAGTATACAAGAGTATATTTCATATTAGATTGTGCCAAGATGGCGCTAACCTGTATCGCCTAGCCTATTTTTCTGAGCATAGCATCCCCTTTTATTGCAAAGTGTGATTTCCCAGTAAAGTTATTTTTAAATCTGGCAATGCGCGTGCATTCACGAGATGTTAATCTATAATTCTTTAAATGACAATATTACATTTAAAAAATGTTTTCGATTGGTAATTTAGTAAATTGTAGCGCTGACCACCGGATGCATTTTAGGGAAAATATTTTCTCAATGTCACGCGCCGATGTAAAATGCTGTTTTTATATATAAATATGAACTTTATCGAACAAAAGAATGCATGTATTGTGTGACATGATGTCCTAGGAGTGTCATCTGATGAAGATTGTCAAAGGTTGGTGCTGCATTTAGCTGTGTTTTGGTTATTTGTGATGCATGTGGTTGGTCGGAAAATGGCGATGTGGCTATTTTGACGATGTACTCTCCTAACATAATGTTTTTCTTTTGCTGTAAAGCCTTTTTGAAATCGGACAACGTGGTTCGATTCAGGAGAGGTGTATCTATAAAACGGTATAAAATAGTCCTATGTTTGAGGAAAAAAAATCATTTTAGGATTCCCTCCGGATATCATACATGGTAAGGCCGGATATTGACTCATTAGAGATCCTGAGAGGCCTATGTGGACGCCTTATTTTCTCTATACGATGACAAATACTGACAGTAAGCCTACAGTATATTTTCTCAGCACATACAATGCATATGCTCTTGACTGAGGTGCATTTCAGGATCTTGATACGCTTTTTGATATGCCAAATAAGGACAATTTCTGATTATTATTTTGAGTTTTGAGGACATGTTTAATAATTTGACAAATATTAAATACATATGATACATATTCAGACAATAGCTAAACGTTTTGTATTTCATCTGCATTAAGTCAGGCACAAACTGCAAGCTAAAATCACTGTAGCTGGTAGCCTAGCAACAAGAGTTACCTCTTTTCTGCTGTGGAGTTCCAACTGTCATTTTTTTAATTGGGGCGCCACAAATGAGTTTGTAAATTATGTGTGGTTGAACTGACAACTGTAGAAATAAAGAAGTGAGAAGCTGTTCAGAAAATACCCGAAAAGAAGTTAACGCTAAAGTGAGTAGCTCATATGAGTTGTTTTAATTATCTAGTAACTAGAATTAAATCGGTACGTTTTTTATCCGGCTGTGAAAATACTGCCCCCTAGCCATAACAGGTTAATAAGAACATTAGCTAATTTGGCCAGCAGCCAGTAGGGCTAGCTTGCTAGGCTTGATAGGGGGGTGAAAGCTAACTGGTAGCCTAGCCAGCAAAAAAATAACAACATTTCCGTCCCATAAGGGATTTTTTTTTTACCCCCATCAAGCCTCAAGATGACAGCTAACATTTAAAAAAGTTTCAGTGTATTTTGAATTACTGGTTAATATAAGATAACCAGCTAACTAACTTAGCTAGCAACACGGCTAGCTAGCTTGTTCCAGTTAATTTTCTCATCATTTTTTTTTTAACCTTTATTTAACTAGACAGGTCAGTTAACAAAAATTCTTATTTTCAATGATGGCCTAGGAACAGTGGGTTAACTGCCTTGTTCAGGGGTGGAACAACAGGTTTTTACCTTGTCAGCTCGGGTATTCAATCTTGCAACCTTTCGGTTACTAGTCCAACGCTCTAATCACTAGGCTACCTGCCGCCTCAATGAAGCAGGTAGAGTAGGTAACTTATGGTATGGTTATGCAAAATGACATTAATTTCTTGCAATATCAATGTATTGACAGTTTGGAGTGGATCACAGACCAACACTACTTTGGACTGCGAGGGACCGCTGCTGGTGCATCTGAATCCATTGGGCTGGCAGGAGATTTGTGCAACTTTTATTTTCAGTTAAATTATTTATTAATTTTTTTTGCAAAGATTGGCATACATTTGCATTTTTACAGAAAACTCGCTGTGGTTGGAACTCTGGATTTTCTATAATACATTTTTTAAACAGAAATAGCAGAGATGTGCTTTGGAAATAGCAACTTGGATTAAATATGACGATGTTTGTTATTCCGTGCCTTGTATCCTATCCTACTACTGAATGCGGTGTAAATGTATGCTCATATATGTCACCTTGTGAAGAATCACAACGATTTTCGGCACCTGAACAGGTAAAATCATTTGGGCGCTGGACGTTGATTCAGGACTAAGAGTCAATACAGGAATAAGATCGAATCGTACTACACCGGCTCTGACACTCGTCGGATGTAGCAGGGCTTGCAAACCATTACAGACTACAAAGGGAAGCGCAGCCGAGAGCTGCCCATTGAAACGAGCCTACCAGACGAGATAAACTACATTTATGCTCGCTTCGAGGCAAATAACACTGAAACATGTACGAGAGCACCAGCTGTTCCTGGAGGACTGTGTGATCACGCTGTCCTCAGCTGATGTGATTAAGACCTTTAAACATGTCAACATTCAGAAGGCCGCGGGGCCAGACAGATTACCAGGATGTGTACTGCGAGCATGCACTGACCAACTGGCAAGTGTCTACACTGACATTTTAAACCTTTCCCTGTCCGAGTCTGTAATAACAACATGTTTTTTAAGCAGACCACGATTGTGCCTGTGCCAAAGAACACTAACCTGCCTACATGACTACCGACACACAGCACTCACGTCTGTAGTCATGAAGTGCTTTGAAAGGCAGCTCATGTCTCACATCAACACCATCATCCCGGATACCGTAGACCCACTCCAACTCGCATTTCGCCCCAACAGATCCACAGATAATACAATCTCAATTGCACTCCACACTGCCCTTTCCCACCTGGACAAAAGGAACACTTACGTGAGAATGTTATTCATTGACTACAGCTCAGCGTTCAACACCGTAGTGCCTTCAAAGCTCATCAATAAGCTAAGGACCCTGGGACTAAACACCTCCCTCTGCAACTGGATCCTGGACTTCACGACGGGCCGCCCCCAGGTGGTGAGGGTAGGTAGCAACACATCTGCCAGGCTGATCCTCAACAAAGGGTCCACTCAGGAGGGCGTGCTCATTCCCCTCCTGTACTCCCTGTTCATTCATGACTGCACGGCCAGGCATGACTCCAAAACCATCATTAAGTTTGCCAATGACACAACAGTGGTAGGCCTGATCACCGACAACGATGAGATAGCCAATAGGGAGGAGGACAGAGATTTGGTCGTGTGGTGCCGAGACAACAACCTCTACTTCAACGTGATCAAGACAAAGGAGATGATTGTGGACTATAGGAAAAAGAGGACCGAGCACGCCCCCATTCTCATCGACTGGGCTGCAGTGGAGGAGGTTGAGCGATTCAAGTTCCTTGGTGTCCACATCACCAACAAACTAACATGGTTCAAGCACACCAAGACAGTCGTGAAGAGGGCACCACAAAATCTATTCTCAGGAGACTGAAAAGATTTGGCAAGGGTCCTCAGATCCTCAAAAGGTTCTACAGCTGCACCATCCTGACTGGTTGCATCACTGCCTTGTATGGCAACTGCTCGGCCTCCGACCGCAAGATACTAGAGGGCAGTGTGAACGGCCCAGTACATCACTGTGGCCAAGCTTCCTGCCATCCAGGACCTCTGTACCAGGCGGTGTCAGAGGAAGGCCCTAAAAATTTTAACAGACTCCAGCCACCCTAGTCATAGACTGCTCTCTCTGCTAACACACGGCAAGCGGTACAGGAGCGCCAAGTCTAGGTTCAAGAGGCTTCTAAACAGCTTGTACCCCCAAGCCATAAGACTCTTGAACATCTAATCAAATGGCTACCCAGACTATTTGCATTGCCGTCCCCCCCCCTTTTACATCGCTGCTACTCTCTGTTGTTATCATCTACGCATAGTCACTTTAATAACTCTACCTACATGTACATATTACCTCAACTAACCGGTGCCCCCGCACATTGACTCTGTACCGGTACCCTCCTGTATATAGTCTAGTTATTTTACTGCTGCTCTTTAATTACTTGTTACTTTTATTTCTTATTCTTATCCATATTTTTAAAACTGCACTGTTTGTTAGGGGCTCGTAAGTAAGCATTTCACTGTCAGGTCTACACCTGTTGTATTCGGCACATGTGACTAATAGAATTTGATTTGATTTGAATGAATGAGGCAGATTTAGTCCATTTTCGATCAGACCTATGAGGAGGAATATTACATATCATGTAAGGATACACTACATGGCCTAAAGTATGTGGACACCTGCTCATCGAACATCTCATTCCAAAATCATAGGCATAAATATGGAGTTGGTCCCCCCTTTGCTGCTGTAACAGCCTCCTCTCTTCTGGGAAGGCTTTCCACTAATGTTGGAACATTGCTGTGGGGACTTGCTTCCATTAAGCCTCAAGAGCATTAGTGAGGTCGGGCACTGATGTTGTATGCTGTAGCGTTAAGATTTCCTGTCACTGGAACTAAGGGGCCAAGACCGAACCATGAAAAACAGCCTCAGAACATTATTCCTCCTCTACCAATCTTTACAGTTGTCACTATGCATTGGGGCAGGTAGCGTTCTCCTGGCATCCACCAAACCAAGATTCTGTCTGACGGCGATTAGGCCTGGCCAGCAGTCGGCATTTCAATTCAACCCAAAGGAATGTTAGATGGGGTTGAGATCAGGGCTCTGTGTAAGCCAGTCAAGTTCTTCCACACCGATCTCGACAAACAATGTTTGTATGGACGTCGCTTTGTGCACGGGGGGCCTTGTCATGCTGAAACAGGAAAAGGCCTCCCCCAAACTGTTGCCACAAAGTTGGAAGCACAGAATAGTCTAGAATGTCAGCCCTAGACCATTATTCCTCCTCCACCAAACTTTACAGTTGGCACTATTCATTGGGGCAGATAACATTCTCCTGGCATCCGCCAAACCCAGATTCGTCCGTCGGACTACCAGATGGTGAAGCTTGATTCATCACTCCAGAGAACGCATTTCTACTGCTCCAGAGTCCAATGGCAGCGAGCTTTACACCACTCCCGCCGAAGCTTGGCATTGCACATGGTGATCTTGGGCTTCTGTGCAGCTCCTCTGCCATGGAATCCCATTTCATGAAGCTCCTGACAAACAGTGCTGACATTGCTTCCAGAGGCAGTTTGGAACTCGGTTGTGAGTGTTACAACCGAGGAGAGACGATTTGTACGCGTTACGCTCTCTGGCACTCGCCGGTCCTGTTCTTTGAACTTTGTGGCAGAGCCGTTGTTGTTCCTAGACGTTTCCACTTCGCAATACAGCACTTACAGTTGATCGGGGCAGCTCTAGCAGGGCAGAAATTTGACAAACGGACTTGCTGGATAGGTGGCATCTTATGACGGTGCCATGTTGAAAGTCACTGAGCTCTTCAGTAATGCCAATCTACGCCAAAGTTTGTCTATGGAGATTGCATGGCTGTGTGCTCAATTTTATACACATGGCAGCAACGGGTGTGGCTGAAATATCCAAATCCACTAATTTGAAGGGGTGTCCACATACTTTTGTAAATATAGTATATCTATTGAAATTATGAATTTAGTCATAAATACCGATACATAAATTATCAGGTTATGACGACAGATACATTTCTGAAAGTATGTGGATTCGTTCATGCCTAAGTGTAAAAGTTTAGATATGTCAGTGTCACGTCACGTCCTGACCCTAGTAAGATGTCATTTTCTATAGTAGAGTAGGGCAGGGCGTGACAGGGGGTGTTTTGGGTTGTTCTATGTTTTCTATTTCTATGTTGGGATTGTTTGGGGTTGATCTCTAATTGGAGGCAGCTGATCCTCATTGCAAAACCCCTTAAGTAGGGGTTTTTCTCATTGTTGTTTGTGGGTTATTATCTTTTGAGTAGTGTGTTTTTCCTCTCTGCGTCACGGTTTGTTGTTTTTGTATTTTCAAGTATTTGGTGTTTTGCAACGTTTCACAATAAATAAAAGATGTGGAACTACGAACCCGCTGCATTTTGGTCCGACCCTTCCGACAGCCGTGACAGTCAGCATGTTGACACGTAACCTTTCCTTAGTTAAAATATTCTACAAATATGTAAGCGGGTGCACTCACATCAGGGGCGCGTCTTGATGGGATCTCACCCCAGATATCTCCCAGGACTCACATCTCTGGACTCATACAGTAGCAGGGAGATTTCTGACGTCCGGATTGGATTCATGTAGAAATTTCCCCAATCCAGAGAATATCCTAAATCCATATATGAAATTAAGGACATGCATGTTTACTCCTTAGAGGTATTAAAATGTCCACTGTATATAAATAAAGATATCCTCTGATATTGACCCTTTTCGCCCATGTAAGGGCTGTCTTCGTCGTCAGATGAAACAGAGAAGTCATCGTCGGAAAAGGTGGACCAATACGCAGTGGAGGATGTGTTCATCATTAGTGTTTTAATGAAAAAGAGAACACTACAAAAATAAACAAAAGACGACAGCAAACAGTTCTGTTAGGAAAACACACTAACAAAATACAATTACCCACAAAACCCGAAGGCAAAACATGCTCCTTATGTGTGAATCCCAATCAGCAACAACGAGCTTCAGCTGTGCCTGATTGGGAGCCACACACGGCCCAAAACAAAGAAATACAAAAACATAGAAAAAGGAACATAGAACGCACACCCAATGTAACACCCTGGCCTAACCAAAATAAAGAACAAAAACCCCTCTCTATGGCCAGGGCGTTACAGCCCAGTGCTTTCTCTCTCTTTCTGTCTCTCCCTCTCCCTCTTTTCTCACTCTTTCTGTCTTTCCCGCTTCCTCTTTCTCACTCTTTCTGTCTCTCCCTTTCTATCTCTCTCACTTTCTCTCCCTCTCCCTCTCGATCTTTCCGTCTCTCTCCCTTTCCCTCGCTGTCTCTCTATGTCTCTCTCTATCTCTCTTCCCCTCCCCACTCTTTTTCGCTCTGTCTCTCTCTGCCTCTCTCTTTCCCTCTGCCTCTCTCTATCTCACTCTCTCTCTCCCCCTCTCTCTCTCTCCTTCTCTTTCTCCCTCTTGCTCTCTTCCTTTTTTGCCTCACTCTCTAACTTTCTTTCTCCCTCTTCTTCTGCATCTTTATCTCTCTCTCTCTCTCTCTCCCCCACTCTTTCATGTGCTGCTGTTGCTAATTGGTTTCTACAGCAAAGGTGTCTGTTCAGTATCCAGCCTTCCAAGTGGCAGGCTGCCTAGTTAAATGGGCTGTGGTCACATAATGACACCAATAAATTGCTGATCTAGGAACTGAAGCTGCAAAAACCAACCTAACACATAAAACACACAAATGGAGTAAAAAAATCTGCTGTAACTTAACTAAAATGCGTATGACCTTTTTTTTTTTGTGGTACCTTTACGTAACAAGGTAGTTCCAATGAGGTCAGAGGACCTCTCTCCCACGGGAGACCTGAAGGAGATGTTTTCTCTCAGCAGAATATGTCGTTTATCAACTGATTGAATATTTTCTGGTGGAAGGTGATCCACTAATAGCCTGACTCATTTAAAAAGACTTCAAGACACTAAACTCAATACCCTATCTGTGTGCCAGGGGATACATATTAGTATTGCACGGTATCATTTGCCTAAATCAAAGGGCAGTAGTTTGGTTCCCTTTAGTTCCGGTTATTTCTTCCAATTCACTATAAGCCTTTAGGGCCTACTTCCTTTAGCCAATCAGAGGTTGCTAGGCGACTGCTTGAGAATAACTATTTTCCCTGGCTGAAGGCGAGTCGGTTTATTAAATTAATCCCATTAAAATCTCAACATCACCTCCCTGGGCCCCAACACATCACACAATATTAAAGCCGCAGTCATGTGTTTGTCTGTGTCACAGCCAAACGGCAGCCCAGCCCAAGCCTGGCACAGACATGTACCTTCCCAATCTCCAACACAGTCAGTCAGCTTAGCCAAGCCTAACAATGATCTGCCTGACAATCAACAACCTGCCTGAATTAATGACCTGCCTGGATAGGTGAGTGGGTTCAGTGTCATCAATGTAGAGCCATCCTGTTTCTAAAACATTGCAGTATTTTAGATTCTTTTTTGGTGTTATTCTTACTTTAATTCCTCCGAACATTTATGGTATTATATCTTATAAGCGACAAGAACTTCTAGACATTAGATCAGAGATCAATCACCACAAATTTGACTTCCCAGACCTGAATCCTTCTTTCGGACTGTATGAAGAAGCTCAATTCATCATGGATGCTCTGCCAAAAAGACGCCGCCGAAGGAGAGGAAGTAGAGCTGGTGTTCTAGTCAGACTCTGTAGGATGGTAAACCAACCACCACTTCTGAGTATAATACTTGCTAATGTACAGTCTCTGGACAATAAAGTAGACATGCTCAGGGCGAGGATCTCCTTCCAACAGGCTTCTCCGTACATCGCACGAACATGAAGAAAGAACTCTATGGGAAAACCAAAAGGTGGAGGGTTATGTTTCATGATTAACAACTCATGTTGTGACTATGGCAGCGTACAAAAAACTATGCTCTCTCGATCTGGAATACCTCGACTACATCTCTGCTTTCAACAACATAGTGCCCTCCAAGCGTGTCACTTAGCTCAGGGCCCTGGGTCTGAACATAGGCTAGACGTAGCATTAGTATGATGTGACACTCAAGCCCAGGAGGTGTGGTTCCAGGAAAATAACCTTTCCCCAATGTAAAAAAACAAAGGAGCTGATGGTGGACCACAGGAGACAGAAGAGGGAGCATGCCCCATCCACATCGACGTGGGCAGTGTGGGAAGGCTCAAAAGCTTAAAGTTCCTTAGTGTGGACATCACTGAGGACCTGAAATGGTCCCACCACACCGACACCATGGTAAAGACGGCGCAACAGCACCTCTACCAACTCAGCGTCTGAATAACTTTGACCTTGCCCCTAAGACCCGCATCAACTTTAACAGATGCAACATTGAGAGCATTCTGTCGGGCTGTGTCACCGCCTGGTACGGCAACTGTACTGCTCTCAACGGAATTGCTCTCCAGAGGATGGAGCGCTCAGCCCAGCGTATCACCGGAGGCATGCTGCCTGCTCTCCAGGACAGTTACAGCACTCGTGTCAAAGGAAGAACAAGAACATCATCAAGGATCTCAGCCACCCAAATCACGGTGTGTTCACTCTGCTACCGTCTAGCAGACAGAGACAGTATAGGTGCATTAACCAAATATTGTTGTTATCCGTTATTGGAAGTTCCCGGATAGGTACTGTTGGTGTAGCACAGAGGATTTTCAACCAACCTTATCTTGTTGATGTTTCGTCCCACCTACACAACAGCCAGTGTAATCCAGTGGCGCGATTTTCAAATACCTTAAAAATCCTATTACTGCAATTTCTCAAACATATGACTATTTTACAGCTATTTAAAGACAAGACTCTCGTTAATCTAACCACACTGTCCGATTTCAAAAAGGCTTTACAACGAAAGCAAAAGATTAGATTTTGTCAGCAGAGTACCCAGCCAGAAATAATCAGACATCCATTTTTCAAGCTAGCATATAATGTCACAAAAACCCAGAAGACAGCTAAATTCAGCACTAACCTTTGATGATCTTCATCAGATGACAACCCTAGGACATTATGTTAAAAAATACATGCATGTTTTGTTCAATCAAGTTCATATTTATATCAAAAAACAGCTTTTTACATTAGCATGTGACGTTCAGAACTAGCATACCCCCCGCAAACTTCCGGGGAATTTACTAACAATTTACTAAATTACTCACGATAAACGTTCACAAAAAGCATAACAATTATTTTAAGAATTATAGATACAGAACTCCTCTATGCACTCGATATGTCCGATTTTAAAATAGCTTTTTGGTGAAAGCACATTTTGCAATATTCTAAGTACATAGCCCAGCCATCACGGGCTAGCTATTTAGACACCCGGCAAGTTTAGCCTTCACCAAAATCAGATTTACTATAAGAAAAATGTTATTACCTTTGTTGTCTTCGTCAGAATGCACTCCCAGGACTTCTACTTCAATAACAAATGTTGGTTTGGTCCCAAATAATCCATCGTTATATCCAAATAGCGGCGTTTTGTTTGTGCGTTCCAGACACTATCCGAAATGGTAAATCATGGTTACGAGCATGGCGCAATTCGTGACAAAAAAATTCTAAATATTCCATTACCGTACTTCGAAGCATGTCAACCGCTGTTTAAAATCAATTTTTATGCAATTTATCTCGTAAAAAAGCGATAATATTCCGACCGGGAATCTGCTTTTCGGTAAACAGAGGAAAAAACAGAAAGACGGGGGCGGCCAGTGCACGCGCCTAAGCCCACTGTCCCTTGATCGGCCACTTGAGAAAGGCGATAATGTGTTTCAGCCTGGGGCTGGAATGACGACATTCAGGTTTTTCCCGGGCTCTGAGAGCCTATTGGAGCCGTGGGAAGTGTCACGTTACCGCAGAGATCCTAAGTTTTGGAAAGAGATGTCAAAGAAAGCCAATGAATGGTCAGACAGGCCACTTCCTGTAAAGGTATCTCTCAGGTTTTGACCTGCCATTTGAGTTCTGTTATACTCACAGACAGCATTCAAACAGTTTTAGAAACTTTGGAGTGTTTTCTATCCAAAGCCAATAATTATATGCATATTCTAGTTACTGGGCAGGAGTAGTAACCAGATTAAATCGGGTACGTTTTTTATCCAGCCGTGTCAATACTGCCCCCTAGCCCTAACAGGTTAAGTATCAAGGTAAGGTGACTCTTTCGGTTAAAAGCATTCGAATTTGCAGTGCATACATTATTTAGCATTCGTGTGCCCATGAAAACTGTTTTCACCCCGTAACATAATGCGACACAAAATGTTATATACAATATATATATATTTATACTGTCAAATAATAGTTCTGCAGGAGGGGTGAAGTCAGGCGCAGGAGACTCAGGTACGTGAAACACGTAGTTACTTTAATGAAGAAAACAAGTCCAAAATATCAAGCCTACAAGGCAAGGGAAAAAATATTCCAACAAAGGAAGACTAACACAGTCTTGGGAATATAACGGGACGCAGCCCAGCAACCCTAAAGTCAAAACGCTAAATATAAAAGGACCAGAAAAGAAATCCCCCCCAACCTACGATAACAGACACGAAACAATCCCGCACAACCCCAAACACAAAACAGACAGACTAAGTAACCCACTGATTACTAAACACAAAACAGGTGCTACCCTAACCAGACATTACCAAACGAAACAGAAAAGGAAATCGGTGGCAGCTAGTAGGCCGGCGACGACGACCGCAGAGCGCCGCCCGAACGGGGAGAGGCGCCACCTGTGGACGTTGTGACATATACATTTCTGAGATCTCTGCTCATTTCTGAAAAATCTGCCCTTCAGCTCGATCCAGGATTCTTACAGGGTTCTTTGTCAATGTCTAATTTAACTGATTAACGCTTAATATATGATATAATAACATATTACACTGCCATCAGTCAATCAATAAAATGTATTTATAAAGCCCTTTTTTACATTAGCAGATGTCACAAAGTGCTTATACAGAAACCGAGCCTAATTGGGTTTTAGGCTGTAGATGTAGAAGCACTGCCGTAAATGATTTTGGACAAATCTGTCAAGACACCAACCATGATAAAGGGTTTAACATAGGTTTTAAATCAACTCATGAATATCTTATATCTAAAACGTTTGCAGATCATTATCAGTGACTACTCCCTGGTACCCTAGTTTCTAGAAAGATCCATGTCTCCAGTCTACCCGGATAGATCAAAAAATAATGAGATTATATGTCAGTTAAAAGAGCTGTGCTCTATTACCTTGATAATCCTAATGTTTAGTGCAGAAGGAAAGCTAGAGTGCCTGGTAAATGTCTGGGCAGTAAGAGCTAGCTTGCCTCTTAGGGTGTTTTCTTCAAACGCCTTTTGAATGAAATATGCGGGATTTTTTATTTTTTTTTCTCCTTTGCTTCTGTCATTCAGATGATTTCACAAAAAAAATAAAAAAACGTAGCAGATTAGAGCTTCATAGCTACGTTTTAATATATGGGTTGTCAGGGACTGATCCCAACTCAATTGTCACCCACATTTCCATGATGAGTGCTAGCTTGCTAGCTGTGAGGGAATGCCTGACAGTTTGCTGAGGCAGCGAGCCAGGCGAGAGGCAGTCATTGCATTGGCTGTATTGTGCCAGCTGCGAATATTATGATTGATGGTTTTATTCTTTCAAGTAAAAAACTACCAGAATTCAGTGGCTAGAGCCCTACAATCGATACATAACATAGCTAAATACCAGTGAATTGTAAATGTGTCCCAATCTATCTTTCTGTGCTGCTGGCTAGCAGGCAGCTCCCTCTGTCTCGTCTAGCCTAGGCTACCTATTGGCTGAAAATGTTTCAGTTTATCCTCCCATCACCAGAGTGACATATCAACACCAAACATACCATTACAATGTAACCCAGCTCAGGAGTAGGCCTACATTAGAAGTAAACTATGTTATTAGAATTGTAGCCTTCTGTGTTACAGTTCAGACTTTGTGAGAATTGTCTGTGTTATGCTGTGTGTGTCTGTGTTAGGATATGTGTGAGGTGGTGTGTGTTCGTTTGTGTGTGTGTGTGTGTGTATGTTTGTGTGTACAGTATGTGTTGGTGGTGGTGCTGTGTGAGTGAGTGAGTGTGGATGCTGAGAAGTCTGTGTTAGGCTGTGTGTTCGCGCGTGTGTGTGCGTAGGACTTCCAATCCTCCCCATATTAATCAGGTGTGTAATCAGTGTGGTTGCCTACTAAGCAGCAGGGGAGATGCCAGCAACCTGCAGTAATAGTGAACCACAGTACTGCAGAGAGGGCTGGGCCTTTGACCACACACACACACACACACACACACACACACACACACACACACACACACACACACACACACACTAAGCCAAATAATCAGCTACAACAAACTCACTGTCACTAACTGTCGATCGCCTCAATTTCCCTTTATAATGACTTTTGGGAATCTGCTAATTGGGATGTCCATATTTGTGTCTGCTGATCATGTGTTTATATTGGTATTTCTCTCCCATTAACAATTCATAGTTATTTTCTGTAGTTGATGGCTTAGTAATTGGTAGAGGGAGATGAAGCTCGGCAGTGCTGGAATCTGTGAGACTGTCTAACATAGAGATTTTTAGTGTATCTGAAGTATTTTGGGGCCATGGCCTTGCTACGTCCGTGTTCCTCTGTTAGGTGAGTCTGTGAATAGTTGCACATTGATTGGTGGAGTTGTGGATCCAGGGACAACAGAATAACGATTACCCAGAATCATGTCACATTAGCAATATCGCCCTGCACTCCTCTTGTTCCTCCCTTCCATGACCATGAGCTCCTCCTCCTCCTCCTCCTCATCTCCCGCTCCTCTTCCTCATCTCTCCCTCCTCATCCTCCTCATCTCCCCCTCTTCCTCATCTCCCATTCCTCTTCCTCATCTCCCCCTTCTCCTCCTCCTCAAATCCTCTTCCTCATCTCATCTCCTCCGCCTCATCCCTTCTTCCTCATCTCCCCCGCCTCTTCATCTCATCTCCTCCTCCTCTTCATCTCATCTCCTCATCTCTCTTCTTTCCTGCCTGTTGCATCATCAGCCGCTCCTCAGTGAAGAATATCTCCTCCTCTCCTCCTCCTCATCTTCTCTCAGACACCTGTTTCTGTTGTTAAAATTCTATGGCTTTTGAATCCTCCTCCTCTCCTCCTCATCTCCTCCTCCTCATCTCCTCCTCCTCCTCCTCCTCCTCCTCCCCTCCTCCTCATCTCCTCCTCATTTCCTCCTCCTCATCTCCTCCTCCTCCTCATCTCCTCATCTCCTCCTCCTCCTCCCCTCCTCCTCATCTCCTCCTCCTCATCTCCTCCTCCTCTCCTCCTCATCTCCTCCTCCTAATTTCCTCCTCCTCATCTCCTCCTCCTCCTCCTCCTCCTCCTACTCATCTCCTCCTCCTCCTCATCTCCTCCTCCTCCTCATCTCCTCATCATCTCCTCATCTCCCCATCCCCTCCTCCTCATCCCCTCCTCCTCATCTCCTCTTCCTCCTCATCTCCTCCTCCTCCTCATCTCCCCATCCCCTCCTCCTCATCCCCTCCTCCTCATCTCCTCCTCCTCTTCTCCTCCTCATCTCCTCCTCCTCATCTCCTCCTCCTCCTCTACTCCTCATCTCCTCATCTCCTCCTCCTCATCTCCTTCTCCTCCTCCTCTCCTCCTCATCTCCTCCTCCTCCTTCTCTCCTCCTCCTCTCCTCCTCCTCCTCCTCATCTCCTCCTCCTCACCTCCTCATCTCCTCCTCCTCCTCCTCATCTCCTCATCCCCTCCTCCTCTCCTCCGCCTCATCTCCTCCTCATCTCCTCATCTCCTCCTCCTCCTCCTCATCTCCTCCTCTTCTCCTCCTCATCTCCTCCTCCTCCTCATCTCCTCCTCATCTCCTCATCTCCTCCTCCTCATCTCCTCCTCATCTCCTCCTCCTCCTCATCTCCTCCTCCTCATCTCCTCCTCCTCATCTTCTCTCAGACACCCATTTATGTTGTTAAAATTCTATGGCTCAATTGAATGACCTGCAGTAGAGTTTTCTAGCCTTCAAAGTGAGTTGATTCTTCTGCCTCTTTCGCCCTCAAAATAAATCCAACCTGTGTGAAAGTTCAGTGATATTGTACTGTACACGCTGTGTGCTCTGTGTAAAAGATGAAGGCTATCTCTTTCTGCTCTACAGGAGAACATGACTCATGTTAGAGCATAGATCAATTGTATGCTGGTTAAGCTCAGGCTGCGGACATGAACAAAAAGATGAGACTGGTCTGCTTAAAAACAGATTGTTTTAAACTGTTGCTCCAGGGTTATATAGTAGTATTATATAAAGTATATATATTATTATACTATTGTTGAGCTATGAATAACAGTTTGAATGATGGGGTTGGGATATCAGGGATTGGATTGGGATATCAGTGACAGGATTGGGACATCAGTGATGGGCTTGAGATATCAGTGATGTGGTTGAGATATCAGTGAGGAGGTGGGATACCAGTGATTTGGTTGAGATAACAGTGAGGAGGTGGGATATCAGTGATTTGGTTGAGATATCAGTGAGGAGGTGGGATATCAGGGATGTGGTTGAGATATCAGTGAGGAGGTGGGATATCAGTGATGGGGTTGGGATATCAGTGTCAGTAAAAGGGTTGGGATATCAGTGACTGGGTTGGGATATCTGTGACGAGGTGGGATATCGCTGACAGGGTTGGGATATCAGTGATGGGCTTGAGATATCAGTGATGGTGTTGTGATATCACTGCTTGATATAAACCCGTGCATTGCACAGGATGACAGAAATATATCAATTTATTCCCTAAATAGTGCCCTATTCCCTACAGAGTGCCCTATTCCCAACATAGGTCCCTATTCTCTATGGGCCCTATTCTCTACATAGTAACCTATTGCTTACATAGTGCCCTATTCTCTACATATTGCACTCCTTTAGACCAGAGCCCTATTCCCTATATAGTTCACTACTTTAGACCCCAGTATGGTTGAGAAGGAGGCAAGGAGATAGGATGCGAGGAATCAAGGAAAGGCAAATTGAGAAAAAGTCACAGAAATATAAAACAGATCTAAACATAAAGGGACGGGAAAGACTGTGATAGACTTAGAAAATAACGTTTTTTTTTTAAAATCCCTTTAGTGCCATTTTCACAAGTATATGGTATATTTTTACAACTCTTAGTACAAAGCTCAAAACATATCATCGAAAAGGAAGTTCTTTAAAATATCTAAGCACATTTTCAATTGACTAAGTGCAACACAAAATCATTCAGTTACTTTTTCAATCAGTTTTTCATCTAGAAATGCATGTTTCACATTGCAATGCATGTTCATATAAAGTCAACGCTTTTCGCAATACAGTGATCACATTACTTTTGATATGATATCTTCTAATTTAAAAAAAGAATGATTTTACAATAACTGAAGCCGACTGCTCTTAATTGATAATTACTTAGCCGTTTGCTAAACCTACAGATTTTAAATTGGTTTGTGTACAACAGATTCTGAGATCTATATAATGAAAATGTGTGTTTGTAAAGTATAAACATATAAAGTGTAAACATATAAAGTTTAAATATATAACATATAAAGTATAAACATATAATGTATAAAAATAAAATATAAACAAATGAAGTATGATATGTATAAGTTATTAACATATTAAGTACAAACATAAAGTATGAACATGTAAAGTATGATATAAAACGTAACAACATATACAGTTTAAATATAACATATAAAGTATAAACGTATAAAGTAGAAACATATAAAGTAGAAACAAAGTATAAATATATAAAGTATGATTTGTATAACTTATAAACATATTATGTACAAACATAAAGTATTAACATATGAAGTATGATAAATATAATGTAAGAACATATAAAGTATAAACATATAAAGTATAAACAAAGTATAAATATATAAAGTATGATATATATATATATATATATAACATATAAACATATAAAGTACAAACAAAGTATTAACATATAAAGTATGATATATATAATGTAAGAACATATAAAGTATAAACATATAAAGTAAAAACAAAGTATAAATATATAAAGTATGATTTTATAACGTATAAACATAAAGTACAAACAAAAAGTATCAACATATAAAGTATGATACATATAATGTAAGAACATATAAAGTATACACATATAAACATATAAAGTGTAAACATATAAAGTATAAACATAAGGTATAAACATAAACATATAAAGTATGATATATATATTATATAAACATATAAAGTATAAACATATACAGTGGCTTGTGAAAGAATTCACCACCCTTGGAATGTTTCCTATTTTGTTGCCTTTCAACCTTGAATTAAAATTGATTTTTTTTTAGTTTGTATCATTTGATTTACACAACATGCCTACCACTTTGAAGGTGCAAAATAGTTTTTCTTGTGAAACAAACAAGAAATAAACGTGCATCACTATTCACCCCCCAAAGTCAATACTTTGTAGAGACACCTTTTTCAGCAATTACAGCTGCAAGTCTCTTGGGGTATGTCTCTATGAACTTGGCACATCTAGCCACTGAGATTTCTGCACATTCTTCAAGGCAAAACTGCTCCAGCTCCTTCAAGTTGGATGGGTTCCGCTAGTGTACAGCAATCTTTAAGTCATATGACAAATTCTCAATTGGATTGAGGTCTGGGCTTTGACTAGGCCATTCCAAGACATTTAATTGTTTCCCCTGAAACCACTCAAGTGTTGCTTTAGCAGTATGCTTACGGTCATTGTCCTGCTGGAAATCACTGAAACAGGTTTCCCTCAATAATTTCCCTGCATTTAGCGCCATCCACCACTCCCTCAATTCTGACCAGTTTCGATGAAAAACATACCCACAGCACGATGCTGCCGCCACCATGGTTCACTGTGGGGATGGTGTCCTCGGGGTGATGAAAGGTGTTGGGTTTGTGCCAGACATAACATTTTCCTTGATGGCCAAAAAGCAACATTTTAGTTTCATCTGACCAGAGTACCTTCGTCCATATGTTTGGGGAGTCTCCTACATGACTTTTGGCGAACACCAAACGTGTTTGCTTATTTCTTTGTTTAAGCAATGGCTTTTTTCTGGCCACTCTTCCGTAAAGCACAGCTCTGTGGAGTGTACGGCTTAAAGTGGTCCTATGGACAGATACTCCAATCTCCGCTTTGGAGCTTTGCAGCTTTGCAGCTCCTTCAGGGTTATCTTTGGTCTCTTTGTTGCCTCTCTGATTAATGCCCTCCTTGCCTGGTCTGTGAGTTTTGGTTGGCGGCCCTCTCTTGGCAGGTTTGTTGTGGTGCCATATTCTTTCCATTTTTTAATAATGGATTTAACCTCTTGGGGCTAGGTGGGACGCTAGCGTGCCACCCGTGGTGCACTCCATCAACAGCAGGTGCATTTCAAGAGCGGCAAATTTGAATCCAAATAAATGTCAAAATTCAAATTTTTCAAAAATACAACTATGTTACACCATTTGAAAGATAAACATCTCCTTAATCTAACCACGTTTTACGATTTCAAAAAGGTTTTACGGCGAAAGCATAAATTTAGAGTATGTTAGGACAGTACATTTACAAGAGTTGTGTGTAATGTTTTGTCAAGTCAAAGACAGGGTCACCAAAACCATAAAACCAGCTAAAATGATACACTAACCTTTTACAATCTCCATCAGATGACACTCCTAGGACATTATGTTAGACAATGCATGCATTTTTAGTTCTATCAAGTTGATATTTATATCCAAAAACAGCGTTTTACTATGGCATTGATGTTGAGGAAATCGTTTCCCTCCAATAACCGGCAGTCAAGTCAGCGTCACAAATTAAATAATTAAAATTAGAAAACATTGGTAAAATATTATATTGTCATTTAAAGAATTATAGATTTACATCTTTTGAACGCAATCAACTTGCCAGATTTAAAAATAACCTTACTGGGAAATCACACTTTGCAATAATCTGAGCACTGTGCCCAGAAAAATACGCGTTGCGATACAGACTAGACGTCATGTTGGGGAGATCTAAAATCGAAAATACTATGTAAATAATCCATTACCTTTGATTCTCTTCATCAGATGTCACTTCCAGGTATCACAGGTCCATAACGAATGTAGTTTTGTTCAAAAAAGCTCATCATTTATGTCCAAAAATCTCCGTCTCGTTAGCACATGATGTAAGCCAGCCGGACTTCTCGTCATGAACGAGGGGAAAAAATATATTTCCGTTCATTCAAACATGTCAAACGTTGTATAGCATAAATCATTAGGGCCTTTTTTAACCAGAACATGAATAATATTCAAGGTGGACGAATGCATAGTCTTTTATAACGTATTGGAACGAGGGTACCCAACATGAAGTAGCGCGCCAGGTGTCTAATGGGACATCACCGTTCCATGGCTCTTGTTCGGTCAGATCTCCCTCCAGAAGACTCAAAACACTTTGTAAAGGCTGGTGACATCTAGTGGAAGCAATAGGAAGTGCCAAAATATTCCTAAACCCCTGTGTTTTTCAATGGGATAGGTTTAAAGTCAATACAACACATCAGGTATCCACTTCCTGTCAGAAAATGTCTCAGGGTTTTGCCTGCCAAATGAGTTCTGTTATACTCACAGACACCATTCAAACAGTTTTGGAAACTTTAGAGTGTTTTCTATCCATATATAATAAGTATATGCATATTCTAGTTACTGGGTAGGATTAGTAACCAGATTAAATCGGGTACATTTTTTTTATCCAGACGTGCAAATGCTGCCCCCTAGACCCAACAGGTTAATGGTGCTCCGTGGGATGTTCAAAGTTTCTGAGATTTTTTTATAACCCAACCCTGATCTGTACTTCTCCACAACTTTGTCCCTGACCTGTTTGGAGAGCTCCTTGGTCTTCATGGTGCCGCTTGCTTGGTGGTGCCCCTTCCTTAGTGGTGTTGCAGGCTCTGGGGCCTTTCACAGTAGGTGTATATATACTGAGATCATGTGACAGATCATGTGTCATTTAGATTGCACACAGGTGGACTTTATTTAACCTGTTAGGGCTAGGGGGCAGCATTTGCACGTCTGGATAAAAAAATGTACCCGATTTAATCTGGTTACTAATCCTACCCAGTAACTAGAATATGCATATACTTATTATATATGGATAGAAAACACTCTAAAGTTTCTAAAACTGTTTGAATGGTGTCTGTGAGTATAACAGAACTCATTTGGCAGGCAAAACCCTGAGACATTTTCTGACAGGAAGTGGATACCTGATGTGTTGTATTACCTTTAAACCTATCCCATTGAAAAACACAGGGGCTGAGGAATATTTTGGCACTTCCTATTGCTTCCACTAGATGTCACCAGCCTTTACAAAGTGTTTTGAGTCTTCTGGAGGGAGATCTGACCGAACAAGAGCCATGGAACGATGATGTCCCATTAGACACCTGGCGCGCGAGTTCATGTTGGGTACCCTCGTTCCAATACGTTATAAAAGAGTATGCATTCGTCCACCTTGAATATTATTCATGTTCTGGTTAAAAAAGGCCCTAATGATTTATGCTATACAACGTTTGACATGTTTGAACGAACGTAAATATATTTTTTCCCCTCGTTCATGACGAGAAGTCCGGCTGGCTTAGATCATGTGCTAACAAGACGGAGATTTTTGGACATAAATGATGAGCTTTTTTGAACAAAACTACATTCGTTATGGACCTGTGATACCTGGAAGTGACATCTGATGAAGAGAATCAAAGGTAATGGATTATTTACATAGTATTTTCGATTTTAGATCTCCCCAACATGACATCTAGTCTGTATCGCAACGCGTATTTTTCTGGGCGCAGTGCTCAGATTATTGCAAAGTGTGATTTCCCAGTAAGGTTATTTTTAAATCTGGCAAGTTGATTGCGTTCAAGAGATGTAAATCTATAATTCTTTAAATGACAATATAATATTTTACCAATGTTTTCTAATTTTAATTATTTAATTTGTGACGCTGACTTGACTGCCGGTTATTGGAGGGAAACCATTTCCTCAACATCAATGCCATAGTAAAACGCTGTTTTTGGATATAAATATGAACTTGATAGAACTAAAAATGCATGCATTGTCTAACATAATGTCCTAGGAGTGTCATCTGATGGAGATTGTAAAAGGTTAGTGCATCATTTTAGCTGGTTTTATGGTTTTGGTGACCCTGTCTTTGACTTGACAAAACATTACACACAACTCTTGTAAATGTACTGTCCTAACATACTCTAAATTTATGCTTTCGCCGTAAAACCTTTTTGAAATCGTAAAACGTGGTTAGATTAAGGAGATGTTTATCTTTCAAAGGGTGTAAAATAGTTGTATGTTTGAAAAATTTGAATTTTGACATTTATTTGGATTCAAATTTGCCGCTCTTGAAATGCACCTGCTGTTGATGGAGTGCACCACGGGTGGCACGCTAGCGTCCCACCTAGCCCATAGAGGTTAACCTCTTACATCTAGACGTTCCGCTAGCGGAACACCTGCTCCAATATCCAATGATGGGCGTGGCGCGAAATACAAATTCCTCTAAAATCCGAAAACTTCCATTTTTCAAACATATGACTATTTCACAGCATTTTAAAGACAAGAATCTCCTTTATCTAAGCACACTGTCCGATTTCAAAAAGGCTTTACAGCGAAAGCAAAACATTAGATTATGTCAGCAGAGTACCAAGCCAGAAATAATCAGACACCCATTTTTCAAGCTAGCATATAATGTCACAAAAACCCAGAAGACAGCTAAATGCAGCACTAACCTTTTACAAACTTCATCAGATGACACACCTAGGACATCATGTTACACACAGCATGCATTCTTTTGTTCAATAAAGGTCATATTTATATATAAAAACCGCATTTTACATCGGCGTCTGACGTTGACTAACTATTTTCCCCTCAAATGCGTCCCGGGAAACAGTGCATAATTCCCTAAATTACTATTCGAAAACAATTTTTTTAATTTATATTGTCAATCTAACATTTATAGATGAATATCTCTTGAGAACACCTGTCATACCAGATTTTAAAATAACTTTACTGGGTAATCACACTTTGCGA
Organism: Salmo salar; assembly: GCF_965601325.2. Lineage (NCBI taxonomy): Eukaryota > Metazoa > Chordata > Actinopteri > Salmoniformes > Salmonidae > Salmo > Salmo salar. The sequence goes on from NC_138302.1 coordinate 101,671,925, forward strand.
TAAAAGGAGATGCGATACTCAGAAAATGAGCCAGGAAAACTAGCGCCATCTTGGAACAATCGTAAGTCACATCTGATCTTGTATAATATTGTCAATAATCGCCTACCTTTAGTTGTCTTCATTAGAAAGCACTTCCAGGATTCCCAGGTCCACAACAGATGTATTTTCGGTCGAAAAAGTCCATCCTTCATGTTCCATTAGCCTGCTGTTGGTAGCGTGTCCTAGGGCTGTCTCCAAATGCTCCGACGTGCGCGGGACAGCAGTTTCGGAAAATGAGATTTTTCCCTCCTTTAGGTTCGTTCAAACATGTCAAAGGTTGTAAAACATTAATCTTCAGGGCCTGTAACACCAAGAGAGCCAATAAGATTCGACGGGGACGGTTGCAGAGTGTTTTAAAACGTTTCCAAAGGTGGGGGTAGACTGGGCCGCCGACGTCATAATGGTGATGGCCCATCCCCTGTGACCAATTTCCAATGCGTCTCATTCACTGAGTTTCGACTGTAGAAGGCTCAAACCACTGTGAAAAGACTGGGGACATCTAGTGGAAGCAATAAGAAGTGCTCAATGAACCATTGCTCACGGTGTGATTAATAGGCAAAGTGATGAAGTCGAGTCCACAATTCAGAATTCCACTTCCTGTTTCAATCGGTCTCGGGGTTTTGACTGCCATATGGGTTCTGTTATACTCACAGACACCATTCAAACAGTTTTAGAAACTTTAGGGTGTTTTCTATCCATATATAATAAGTATATGCATGTCCTAGCTTCTGAGTTTGATTAGTAGGCCATTGAAAATGTGAACGAATTTTTTTCAAAATGCGCTGTGGCGCCCCCTATCCTAGGGTATCCTCAAGAGGTTTTTAACTATTTGTGTGACTTCTGAAGGTAATTGGTTGCACCAGATCTTATTTAGAGGCTTCATAGCAAAGGGGGTAAATACACACACACGCACCACTTTTCAGTTTTATTTTTGAGACTTTTTAGAAATAAGTAATTTTTTAACACATAACCCCTATACAGTAAACATGCATCCCCTATACAGTAAACATGCATCCCCTATACAGTAAACATGCGTCCCCTATACAGTAAACATGCATCCCCTATACAGTAAACATATAACCCCTATACTGTAAACATTCATCCCCTATTCAGTAAACATGCATCCCCTATACAGTAAACATGCATCCCCTATACAGTAAACATGCATCCCCTATACAGTAAACATCAGTCCCCTATACAGTAAACATGCATCCCCTATACAGTAAACATATAACCCCTATACTGTAAACATTCATCCCCTATTCAGTAAACATGCATCCCCTATACAGTAAACATGCATCCCCTATACAGTAAACATATAACCCCTATACTGTAAACATTCATCCCCTATACAGTAAACATCCATCCCCTATACAGTAAACATATAACCCCTATACAGTAAACATGCATCCCCTATACAGTAAACATATAACCCCTATACAGTAAACATGCATCCCCTATACAGTAAACATGCATCCCCTAAACATGCATTCTAATGCATCAAATCAATTTATAACATTTTTGACGTGTGTTTTCTGGATTTGTTTTGTTGTTATTCTGTCTCTCACTGTTCAAATAAACCTACCATTAAAATTATATACAGATCATTTCTTTGTCAGTGGGCAAACGTACAAAATCAGCAGGGGATCAAATACTTTTTTCCCCTCACTATATGTCAGGTTTGGATTCGCCGTGCGAAAAGGTTTTTCCCCCAGGGACGTGAACAATGACGACATTGACTGCAATGGAGATGAGAAACTGCATTGCTTTGCTGTTAGGGTTTTTAGGCTGGGTTTCTGTACAGCACTTTGATATATCAGCTGATGTAAGAAGGGCTATGTAAATACATTTGATTTGATTTGATTTGATTTGGCCAAACGCTCAAGAGAGGTTTGATACCAATTAGCACCTGTTAAATGTTATGGTCCTTTCATTAATTCAATTTGTTTCATTTGATTACAGAACACCTAATTGTGTAATGATATCTGAAGAATATACTCTGGGGAGAACAAGTATTTGATACACTGCCGATTTTGCAGGTTTTCCTACTTACAAAGCATGTAGAGGTCTGTAATTTTTATCATAGGTGCACTTCAACTGTGAGAGACAGAATCTAAAACAAAAATCCAGAAAATCATATTGTATGATTTTTAAGTAATTAATTAGCATTTTTTTGCATGACATAAGTATTTGATCACCTACCAACCAGTAAGAATTCCAGCTCTCACAGACCTGTTAGTTTTTCTTTAAGAAGCCCTCCTGTTCTCCACTCATTACCTGTATTAACTGCACCTGTTTGAACTCGTTACCTGTATAAAAGACACCTGTCCACACACTCAATCAAACAGACTCCAACCTCTCCACAATGGCCAAGACCAGAGAGCTGTGTAAGGACATCAGGGATAGAATTGTAGACCTGCACAAGGCTGGGATGGGCTACAGGACAATAGGCAAGCAGCTTGGTGAGAAGGCAACAACTGTTGGTGAAATGATTAGAAAATGGAAGAAGTTCAAGAAGACGGTCAATCACCCTCGGTCTGGGGCTCCATGCAAGATCTCACCTCGTGGGGCATCAATGATCATGAGGAAGGTGAGGGATCAGCCCAGAACTACACGGCAGGACCTGGTCAATGACCTGAAGAGAGCTGGGACCACAGTCTCAAAGAAAACCATTAGTAACACACTAAGCCGTCATGGATTAAAATCCTGCAGCGCACGCAAGGTCCCCCTGCTCAAGCCAGCGCATGTCCAGGCCCGTCTGAAGTTTGCCAATGACCATCTGGATGATCCAGAGGAGGAATGGGAGAAGGTCATGTGGTCTGATGAGACAAAAATAGAGCTTTTTGGTCTAAACTCCACTCGCCGTGTTTGGAGGAAGAAGAAGGATGAGTACAACCCCAAGAACACCATCCTAACCATGAAGCATGGAGGTGGAAACATCATTCTTTGGGGATGCTTTTCTGCAAAGGGGACAGGACGACTGCACCGTATTGAGGGGAGGATGGATGGGGCCATGTATCGCGAGATCTTGGCCAACAACCTCCTTCCCTCAGTAAGAGCATTGAAGATGGGTCGTGGCTGGGTCTTCCAGCATGACAACAACCCGAAACACACAGCCAGGGCAACTAAGGAGTGGCTCCGTAAGAAGCATGTCAAGGTCCTGGAGTGGCCTAGCCAGTCTCCAGACCTGAACCCAATAGAAAATCTTTGGAGGGAGCTGAAAGATCGTATTGCCCAGCGACAGCCCTGAAACCTGAAGGATCTGGAGAAGGTCTGTATGGAGGAGTGGGCCAAAATCCCTGCTGCAGTGTGTGCAAACCTGGTCAAGAACTACAGGAAACGTATGATCTCTGTAATTGCAAACAAAGGTTTCTGTACCAAATATTAAGTTCTGCTTTTCTGATGTATCAAATACTTATGTCATGCAATAAAATGCAAATTATTTACTTAAAAATCATACAATGTGATTTTCTGGATTTTTGTTTTAGATTCCGTCTCTCACAGTTGAAGTGCACCTATGATAAAAATTACAGACCTCTACATGCTTTGTAAGTAGGAAAACCTGCAAAATCGGCAGTGTATCAAATACTTGTTCTCCCCACTGTATATGTATATATATATATATATATATATACACATTTTGCATCAGTACATTGTGGAAGATGTCTTCAGTGATCACAACTTTGATCACACATGGGATAGAAATGATGGAAATTAGATCATGTTAATTTTGATGGGTAATGCAAAAAAAACACTAAGATACTGTAATTACATGTTTTACCATTTAGCAGAGTGACTTACAGTAGTGAGTGCATAATATTTTGATAATTATTTTAATTCTGGTCCCCCCTGGGAATCTAATCCACAACCATGGCCTATTCTCTACCAACAGAGCTACACGGGACTGGAGCATATTGCATTCAGAGGGCAATTTTGAAACATGTCACGGCTGTTAGAAGGAGTGGACCAAGATGCAGCGTTTTCGTAGTTCCACATATTTATTTAACCAGTGAAACCGAATGCAACAATTAAACACTTCAAAATATACACAAAACAACAAACTGTGATGCAGGAGGATCAAATACACTCACAACGAATAATCACCCACAAACACGTGGGACAAACATCAACTTAAATAGGACCTCCAATTAGAGACAACGACTACCTTCTGCCTCTAATTGGAGGTCATGCCAAACAACACCAACATAGAAATGCAAAACTAGAAACTGAACATAGACATACAAAAACAGACAAACACCCCCTGTCACGCCCTGACCACTCTACCATAGAAAATAACCACCTACTATGGTCATAACGTGACACATGTATCTTGCATTTTGAGAATATATAATTATGTTGTATTTTTGGTGATTAAATCAGTGATCTCATGGGTTTTAGGGATTGGGTTAATTTTGGTTTATAATTCTGTGCCTGCTCGTCATTATTGGTGAGAAATAACAGCATTTTTGATTTGGTGCCGCATCAGGCATTGCCGATACCCTGTGCTGCGTCAGCACAGCCTGCTGGGTACAGAGACAGGGGATACCTTTTGTGTGAGACTTAAATGACACCTTGATCCCTATAGAACGCATTACTTTTGACCAGGTTTGCCAATTCTTTCCGATCATCAATATTGGTGGGTAATAACAGCACTGATCAACAATATTGGTGAGTAATAAAAGCTCTAATTATCATTATTGGTGGGTAATAACAGCTCTAATCATCATTATTGGTGGGTAATAACAGCACTGATCATCAATATTGGTGGGTAATAACAGCTCTGATCATCAATATTGATGGGTAATAACAGCACTGATCATCATTATTGGTGGGTAATAACAGCACTGATCATCATTATTGGTGGGTAATAACAGCTCTGATCATCATTATTGGTGGGTAATAACAGCTCTAATCATCAATATTGGTGGGTAATAACAGCTCTGATCATCAATATTGGTGGGTAATAACAGCTCTAATCATCATTATTGGTGGGTAATAACAGCTCTAATCATCATTATTGGTGGGTAATAACAGCTCTAATCATCAATATTGGTGGGTAATAACAGCTCTAATCATCAATATTGGTGGGTAATCTACTGACATCACTTCATTCTAATGATAATGCCAATCTACTGACATCACTTCATTCTAATGATAATGCAAATATACTGACATCACTTACTTCATTCTAATGATAACGCCAATCTATTGACATCACTTCATTCAAATGATAAAGCCAATATACTGACATCACTTCATTCTAATGATAATGCCAATATTCTGACATCACTTCATTCTAATGATAATGCCAATATACTGACATCACTTCATTCTAATGATAATGCCAATCTACTGACATCACTTCATTCTAATGATAATGCCAATCTACAGCATTTAAAGTTAAGCCTAGCCGAACACAAAGGCTTGCAGCTCTATGCTACCAAGCTGGTTTTGGCAATCCTATCTGCTTCTCAAACGGCATCTTATTCCCTATATAGCGCACTATTTTTGACCAGGCCCTTGTCAGAAGTAATGTGCTTTATAGGGGATAGGGTGCCATTTGGGACTTAAACTTCCTGTCTTGCTGGGGACTGAAACCTGATTGATCCTGTATCTCTGAGGGCTTTCTTTAAAAGGGGTTAGGGGAGGGGGCTGAGCTCTCTGGACCGTGTAATAATAGCTGAAGAATTTCATGGCTTAGATACTTTGAGATACTTCTCTTGTCTTCTTTCCATGTCCTTTTCCCTTTTCTTCCAGGGCAGCCAGACTGAGTTAGTGATCTCACAGTATAGCAGTGTATCCCAAATGGCACCCTATTCCCTGCATAGTGCACTACAGAAGAAGAAAAAAAATTGACGTTGCAAAATCACATGATTTCACGTCTTTTCACGTGATTTCATGTGTTTTGGGAGCACTTCACAGGTTAAATTCATGTTGTTTTTCCGTATGGGTCCAGAGTTTTCTCCTAAAATGACATACCGAAATCGAACTGCCTGTAGCTCAGAACCTGAAGTAAGGATATGCATTTTCTTTGTACCATTGAAAGGATACACTTTGAAGTTTGTGGAAATGTGAAAGGATTGTAGCAATGTAGGAGACCACCCGTTTTTTTGTATTTTCTTTATACTATCATCTTTGAAATGAAAGAGAAAGGCCATAAGGTATTATTCCAGCACAGGTGCAATTTAGATATTGGCCACTAGATGGCAGCAGCGTATGTGCAAAGTTTTAGGCTGATCCAATGAACCATTGCATTTCTGTTAAAAATGTTGTATCAAGACTGCCCAAATGAGCCTAATTTGTTTATTAATAACTTTTCATGTTCAAAACTGTGCTCTCTCCTCGAACAATAGCATGGTATTCCTTCACTGTAATAGCTACTGTAAATTGGACAGTGCAGTTAGATTAACAAGAATTAAACCTTTCTGCCAATATCAGATATGTCTATGTCGTGGGAAATGTTCTTGTTACTTACAACCTCATGCTAATCGCATTAGCCTACATTAGCTCAACCGTCCCGCAGGGGACCCACCAATCCTGAAGTATTAAAAGTAATGCTGTGTATAGGGAATATGGTGGCACTTTCTATGGAGCCTGTTGTAAGAAAATGAAGAATGGTAACAGCTTATGATTTTAGGGATCTGTAATTTAGTCTCCAGCGTATTACACTACTGTGCAATAGTTCTCCATCGTATTGAACAACAAACATTTTCAATGACACCATTCAGGCCCTCGAATAGTGCTCTGGTCAAAAGTAGCGTACAGTGGTAGTGAACTACACTATATATACAAAAGTATGTGGACACCCTTTCAAATGAGTGGATTCGGCTATTTCAGCCACACCCGTTGCTGACAGGTGTATGAAATTGAGCACACGGCCATGCAATCTCCATAGACAAACATCAACAGTAGAATGGCCATACTGAAGAGCTCAGTGACTTTCAACGTGGCACAGTCATAGGATGCCACCTATCCAACAGTTTGTCAAATTTCTTCCCTGCTAGAGCTGCCTCGGTCAACTGTAATGCTGTTATTGTGAAGTGGAAACGTCTGGGAGCAACAACGGCGCAAAGTGGTAGGCCACACAAGGTCACAGAACTGGACCGTCGAGTGCTGAAGCGCGTAGCATTTTTGGACTTAATGATATAGAGTATAGCCACTAAATTGTTGCAACACTCACTATCAAGTTCCAAACTGCCTCTGGAAGCAACAGTCAGCACAATAACTGTTCCTCGGGAACTTCATGAAATGGGTTTCCATGGCCAAGCAGCCCCACACAAGACAAAGATCACCATGCACAATGCCAAACGTCGGCTGGAGTGGTGTAAAGCTCACCGCTATTGGACTCTGGACCAGTGGAAACACGTTCTCTGGAGTGATGAATAACACTGCACCATCTGGCAGTCCAACAGACTAATCTGGGTTTGGCGGATGCCAGGAGAACGCTACCTGCCCTAATGCATACTGCCAACTCTAAAGTTTGATGGAGGAAGAATAATGGTCTGGGGATGTTTTAGTTGGTTCGGGCTAGGCCGCTTAGTTCCAGTAAAGGGAAATCTTAACGCTATATCATACAATGACATTCTAGACGATACTGTGCTACCAACTTTGTGGCAACAGTTTAGGGAAGGCCCTTTCCTGTTTCAGGATAACAATGCTCCTGTGCTCAAAGCGAGGTCCATACAGAAATGGTTTATCAAGATTGGTGTAGAATAACTTGACTGGCCTGCACAGAGCCCTGATCTCAACCCCTTCGAACACCTTTGGGATGGATTGGAACGCCGACTGCAAGCCATGACTAATCGCCCAACATCAGTGTCCGACCTCACTAATGCTCTTGTGGCTGAATGGAAGCAAGTCCCCACAGCAATGTTCCAACATCTCGTGGAAAGCCTTCACAGAAGAGTGGAGGCTGTTATTTAGCAGCAAAGGGGGGACTAACTACAGTCCATGATTTTGGAATGAGTTATTCGACGAGCAGGTGTCCACATACTTTTGGTCATGTAGTGTATTTAGAGAAGGTGGACAGTTTTAAGTTCCTCTGCCTACACATCACGGACAAACTGAAATGGTCCACCCATACACACAGTGTGGTGAAGAAGGCGCAACAGCGCCTCTTCCACCTGAGGAGGCTGAAGAAATTTGGCTTAACACCTAAAACCCTCACAAACTTTTACAGATGCACAATTGAAAGCATCCTGTCGGACTATATCACCGCTTGGTACGGCAACTGCATCACCCATAACCGCAGGGCTCTCCAGAGGGCGGTGCGGGTTGCGCAACGCATCACCGGGGGCAAACTTCATCACCGTTTTAAAAAACGCATCACCGTTATAAATTAATTAGGCCATAATCTATGGATTTCACATAACTGGGAATACAGATATGAATCAGTTGGTCACAGATACCTGAAAAGAAAATGTAGGGGTGTGGATCAGAAAACCAGTCGGTATCTGGTGTGATCACCATTTGCCTCGCGACACATCTCCTTTGCATAGGGTTGATCAGGATGTTGATTGTGGCCTGTGGAATGTTGTCCCACTTCTCTTCCATGGCAGTGTGATGTTGCTGGGAAACTGGAACACATTGTCACACACGTTGATCAAGAGCATCCCAAACATGCTCAATGGGTGACATATCTGGTGAGTATACAGGCCATGGAAGAATTGGGACATTTTCAGCTTCCAGGAATTGTGCACAGATCTTGTGACATGGGGCCATGTATTATCATGCTGAAACATGAGGTGATGGCGGCGGATGAATGGCACGACAATGGGCCTTGGGATCTTATCACGATATCTCTGTGTATTCAAATTGACATTGATAAAATGCAATTGTATTTGTTGTCCGTAGCTTATGCCTGCTCATACCATAACCCCACCGCCACCATGGGGCACTCTGTTCACAACGTTGATATCAGGAAATCGCTCACCCACACACCAGACACGTGGTCTGTGGTTGTGAGGCCGGTTGGACCTACTGCCAAATTCTTATGGTAGATAAATCAAATTATCTGGCAACAGCTCTGTTGGACAATCCTGCAGGCAGCAAACATTACATACACCCTCAAAACTTTAGACATCTGTGGCATTGTATTTTGTGACAAAACTGCACATTTTACAGTGGCCTTTAATTGCCCCCAGCACAAGGTGCACCTGTGTAATGATCATGCTGTTTTATTATCTTCTTGATATGCCACACCTGTCAGGTGGATCGATTATCTTTACAACGGAGAAATGTTCACTTACAGGGATGTAAACAAGTGTGTGCACAAAATTTGACAGATATAATTTTATTATTTTATAACAACATTTTTTTTGTGTACGGAAAACTTCTGGGATATTTTATTTCAGCTCATGAAACGTGGGATTAACACTTTACATGTTGCATTGATATTTTTGATCCGTGTTAGATTATGTCATGCATATTTGGGTAATTGAAGTGACTGTGGATTTTGGATTGTCAGTAGCTCTGACAAATTGAAAACCCTAGTCATTGGCGACTCCATTACCCGCAGTATTAGACTTAAAACTAATCATCCAGCGATCATACACTGTTTACCAGGGGGCAGGGCTACCGACGTTAAGGCTAATCTAAAGACGGTGCTGGCTAAAGCTAAAACTGGCGAGTGTAGAGAGTATAGAGATATTGTTATCCACGTCGGCACCAACGATGTTAGGATGAAACAGTCAGAGATCACCAAGCGCAACATAGCTTCAGCGTGTAAATCAGCTAGAAAGATGTGTCGGCATCGATTAATTGTCTCTGGCCCCCTCCCAGTTAGGGGGAGTGAAGAGCTCTACAGCAGAGTCTCACAACTCAATCGCTGGTTGAAAACTGTGTTCTGCCCCTCCCAAAAGATAGAATTTGTACATAATTGGCCCTCTTTCTGGGACTCACCCACAAACAGGACCAAGCCTGGCCTGTTGAGGAGTGACGGACTCCATCCTAGCTGGAGGGGTGCTCTCATCTTATCTACGAACATAGACAGGGCTCTAACTCATCTAGCTCCACAATGAAATAGGGTGCAGGCCAGGCAGCAGGCTGTTAGCCAGCCTGCCAGCTTAGTGGAGTCTGCCACTAGCACAGTCAGTGTAGTCAGCTCAGCTATCCCCATTGAGACCGCCATTATTGAAAGAGATTGTGATACTTCACATCTCAAAATTGGGTTACTTAATGTTAGAGCCCTCACTTCCAAGGCAGTTATAGTCAATGAACTAATCACTGATCATAATTTTGATGTGATTGGCCTGACTGAAACATGGCTTAAGCCTGATGAATTTACTGTGTTAAATGAGGCCTCACACCCTGGTTACACTAGTGACCATACCCCCCGTGCATCCGGCAAAGGCGGAGGTGTTGCTAACATTTACGATAGCAAATTTCAATTTACAAAAAAACAAACAATGACGTTTTCGTCTTTTGAGCTTCCAGTCATGAAATCTATGCAGCCTACTCACTCACTTTTTATAGCTACTGTTTACAGGCCTCCTGGGCCATATGCAGTGTTCCTCACTGAGTTCCCTGAATTCCTATCGGATCTTGTAGTCATAGCAGATAATATTCAAATTTTTGGTGACTTTAACATTCACATGGAAAAGTCCACAGACCCACTCCAAAAGGCTTTCGGAGCCATCATCGACTCAGTGGGTTTTGTCCAACATGTCTCTGGACCTACTCACTGCCACAGTCATACTCTGGACCTAGTTTTGTCCCATGGAATAAATGTTGTGGATCTTAATGTTTTTCCTCATAATCCTGGATTATCGGACCACCATTTTATTGTGTTTGCAACAAATAATCTGCTCAGACCCCAAACAAGGAGCATTAAAAGTCGTGCTATAAATTCTCAGACAACCCAAAGATTCCTTGATGCCCTTCCAGACTCCCTCTGCCTACCCAAGGACGTCAGAGGACAAAAATCAGTTAACCACCTAACCGAGGATCTCAATTTAACCTTGCGCAATACCCTGGATGCAGTTGCACCCCTAAAAATTAAAAACATCTGTCATAAGAAACTAGCTCCCTGGTATACAGAAAATACACGAGCTCTGAAGCAAGCTTCCAGAAAATTGGAACGGAAATGGCGCCACACCAAACTGGAAGTCTTCCGACTAGCTTGGAAAGACAGTACCGTGCAGTATCGAAGAGCCCTCACTGCTGCTCGATCATCCTATTTTTCCAACTTAATTGAGGAAAATAAGAACAATCCGAAATTTCTTTTTGATACTGTCGCAAAGCTAACTAAAAAGCAGCATTTGCAAATGGAGGATGGCTTTCACTTCAGCAGTAATACATTTATGAACATCTTTGAGGAAAAGATCATTCATGATCATTACAAAGCAAATTACGGACTCCTCTTTAAATCTGGGTATTCCTCCAAAGCTCCATTGTCCTGAGTCTGCACAACTCTGCCAGGACCTAGGATCAAGGGAGACACTAAGGTGTTTTAGTACTATATCTCTTGACACAATGATGAAAATAATCATGGCCTCCAAACCCTCAAGCTGCATACTGGACCCTATTCCAACTAAACTGCTGAAAGAGCTGCTTCCTGTGCTTGGCCCTCTTATGTTGAACATAATAAGCGGCTCTCTATCCACTGGATGTGTACCAAGCTCACTAAAAGTGGCAGTAATAAAGCCTCTCTTGAAAAAGCCGAATCTTGACCCAGAAATGATTAAAAAAACTATCGGCCTATATCGAATCTTCCATTCCTCTCAAAAATTTTAGAAAAAGCTGTTGCACAGCAACTCACTGCCTTCCTGAAGACAAACAATGTATACGAAACGCTTCAGTCTGGTTTTAGACCCCATCATAGCACTGAGACTGCACTTGTGAAGGTGGTAAATGACCTTTTAATGACGTCAGACCGAGGCTCTGCATCTGTCCTCGTGCTCCTAGATCTTAGTGCCGCTTTTGATACCATCGATCACCACATTCTTTTGGAGAGATTGGAAACCCAAATTGGTCTACATGGACAAGTTCTGGCCTGGTTTAGATCTTATCTGTCGGAAAGATATCAGTTTGTCTCTGTGAATGGTTTGTCCTCTGACAAATCAATTGTAAATTTCGGTGTTCCTCAAGGTTCCGTTTTAGGATCACTATTGTTTTCACTATATATTTTACCTCTTGCGGATGTCATTCGAAAACATAATGTTACATTTCACTGCTATTCGGACGACACACAGCTGTACATTTCAATGAAACATGGTGAAGCCCCAAAATTGCCCTCGCTAGAAGCCTGTGTTTCAGACTTAAAGAAGTGGATGGCTGCAAACTTTATACTTTTAAACTTGGACAAAACAGAGATGCTTGTTCTAGGTCCCAAGAAACAAAGAGATCTTCTGTTGAATCTGACAATTAATCTGGATGGTTGTACAGTCGTCTCAAATAAAACTGAGAAGGACCTCGGCGTTACTCTGGACCCTGATCTCTCTTTTGAAGAACATATCAAGACTGTTTCAAGGACAGCTTTTTTCCATCCACGTAACATTGCAAAAATCAGAAACTTTCTGTCCAAAAATGACGCAGAAAAATTAATCCATGCTTTTGTTACTTCTAGGCTGGACTACTGCAATGCTCTACTTTCCGGCTACCCGGATAAAGCACTAAACAAACTTCAGTTAGTGCTAAATACGGCTGCTAGAATCCTGACTAGAACCCAAAAATTTTATCATATTACTCCAGTGCTAGCCTCCCTACACTGGCTTCCTGTTAACCTGTTATGGCTAGGGGGCAGTATTTTCACAGCCAGATAAAAAACGTACCCGATTTAATCTGATTATTACTCCTGCCCAGAAACTAGAATATGCATATAATTATTAGCTTTGGATAGAAAGCACTCCAAAGTTTCTAAAACTGTTTGAATGGTGTCTGTGTATAACAGAACTCATTTGGCAGGCCAAAACCTGAGAAGATTCCATGCAGGAAGTGCCCTGTCTGACAATTTCTTGCCCTTCTTGATTATCTCTATCCATTACAGAGGATCTCTGCTGTTACGTGACACTTCCTACGGCTCCCATGGGCTCTCAGAAGGCGGCAAAAAGCTGAATCGTGGCTTTGCAGGCTCTGGCTGAAAAAAAGTAGCGCGTTTGGGTAGTGGCTGGTTACAGTACTGTGAGAATCAGGCTCGTGCCGGCGTCAACCCCAAGCTTTGTTTTCTTTTGTCTGTTTACCTAAACGCAGATTCCCGGTCGGAATATTATCGTTTTTTTACGAGCAAAATGGCAAAAAAATTGATTTTAACCTCTCTGGGCTAGGCGGGACGAATTCGTCCCACCTACGTAAAAGCCAGTTGAATCCTGTGGCGCGATCAAAACGTTTGAAATGCTATTACTTCAATTTCTCAAACATATGACTATTTTACAGCTATTTAAAGACAAGACTCTCGTTAATCTAACCACACTGTCCGATTTCAAAAAGGCTTTACAACGAAAGCAAAACATTAGATTATGTCAGCAGAGTACCCAACAAGAAATAATCAGACACCCATTTTTCAAGCTAACATATAATGTCACAAAAACCCAGAAGACAGCTAAATGCAGCACTAACCTTTGATGATCTTCATCAGATGACAACCCTAGGACATTATGTTATACAATACATGCATGTTTTGTTCAATCAAGTTCATATTTATATCAAAAAACAGCTTTTTACATTAGCATGTGACGTTCAGAACTAGCAAATTCCCCGCAAACTTCCGGGGAATTCGCTAACAATTTACTAAATTACTCACGATAAACAGAACAACTCACAAAAAGCAGAACAATTATTTTAAGAATTATAGATACAGAACTCCTCTATGCACTCGATATGTCCGATTTTAAAATAGTTTTTTGGTGAAAGCACATTTTGCAATATTCTAAGTGCATAGCCCAGCCATCACGGGCTAGCTATTTAGACACCCGGCAAGTTTAGCCTTCACCAAAATCAGATTTACTATAAGAAAAATGTTATTACCTTTGTTGTCTTCGTCAGAATGCACTCCTAGGACTTCTACTTCAATAACAAATGTTGGTTTGGTCCCAAATAATCCATCGTTATATCCAAATTGCGGTGTTTTGTTCGTGCGTTCCAGACACTATCCGAAATGGTAAAGCAGGGTTACGAGCATGGCGCAATTCGTGACAAAAAAATTCTAAATATTCCATTACCGTACTTCGAAGCATGTCAACCGCTGTTTAAAATCAATTTTTATGCAATTTATCTCGTAAAAAAGCGATAATATTCCGACCGGGAATCTCCTTTTCGGTAAACAGAGGAAAAAACAGAAAGACGGGGCGGCCAGTGCACGCGCCTAAGCCCATTGTCCCCTGATCGGCCACTTGACAAAGGCAATAATGTGTTTCAGCCTGGGGCTGGAATGACGACATTTAGGTTTTTCCCGGGCTCTGAGAGCCTATTGGAGCCGTGGGAAGTGTCACGTTACCGCAGAGATCCTAAGTTTTGGAAAGAGATGTCAAAGAAAGCCAATAGATGGTCAGACAGGCCACTTCCTGTAAAGGAATCTCTCAGGTTTTGACCTGCCATTTGAGTTCTGTTATACTCACAGACACCATTCAAACAGTTTTAGAAACTTTGGAGTGTTTTCTATCCAAAGCCAATAATTATATGCATATTCTAGTTACTGGGCAGGAGTAGTAACCAGATTAAATCGGGTACGTTTTTTATCCAGCCGTGTCAATACTGCCCCCTAGCCCTAACAGGTTAACGAGTCCGATGCGAAGGATACACTGCCCTCTTGAGACCAGGCCCAAACCCCTGTCATTTGTGTGAAGAAAAGATGAAAAAAGGGTGCATAGGTCAAGCTGCCTTCTGAGAATTCGTATGCGAGTGCATAAACTTCCACTACCATCCATACTATTGGCCAACGTGCAAATACTGAAAAATAAAATGGATGATCTATGATTAAGATTATCCTACCAACGAGACATTAAAAACTGTAATATCTTATTTTTCACAGAGTCGTGGTAGAACGACGACGCGGATAGTATAAAGCTGGCAGGGTATTTCGTGCATTGGCAGGACAGAGAAGCTACGTCTGGTAAGACACGGGGCGGACTATCATGGTCCAACCACACCAATTAACTATCATGTTCCAACCACACCAAAACAGTCATGAAGAGGGTACGGCAACACCTTTTCCACCTCAGGAAAAAGAAAATATTTGGCTTGGGTCCCCAGATCCTCAACAGGTTCTACAGTTTCCCATCGAGAGCATCCTGAACGGTTACATAACCGCCTGGTATGGCAACTGCTCGGCATCTGACCGTAAGGCAGTCAGATGTTGGTTAACCTGTTGGGTCTAGGGGGCAGCATTTGCACGTCTGGATAAAAAAAATGTACCCGATTTAATCTGGTTACTAATCCTACCCAGTAACTAGAATATGCATATACTTATTATATATGGATAGAAAACACTCTAAAGTTTCCAAAACTGTTTGAATGGTGTCTGTGAGTATAACAGAACTCATTTGGCAGGCAAAACCCTGAGACATTTTCTGACAGGAAGTGGATACCTGATGTGTTGTATTGACTTTAAACCTATCCCATTGAAAAACACAGGGGTTTAGGAATATTTTGGCACTTCCTATTGCTTCCACTAGATGTCACCAGCCTTTACAAAGTGTTTTGAGTCTTCTGGAGGGAGATCTGACCGAACAAGAGCCATGGAACGGTGATGTCCCATTAGACACCTGGCGCGCTACTTCATGTTGGGTACCCTCGTTCCAATACGTTATAAAAGACTATGCATTCGTCCACCTTGAATATTATTCATGTTCTGGTTAAAAAAGGCCCTAATGATTTATGCTATACAACGTTTGACATGTTTGAACGAACGGAAATATATTTTTTCCCCTCGTTCATGACGAGAAGTCCGGCTGGCTTACATCATGTGCTAACGAGACGGAGATTTTTGGACATAAATGATGAGCTTTTTTGAACAAAACTACATTCGTTATGGACCTGTGATACCTGGAAGTGACATCTGATGAAGAGAATCAAAGGTAATGGATTATTTACATAGTATTTTCGATTTTAGATCTCCCCAACATGACGTCTAGTCTGTATCGCAACGCGTATTTTTCTGGGCACAGTGCTCAGATTATTGCAAAGTGTGATTTCCCAGTAAGGTTATTTTTAAATCTGGCAAGTTGATTGCGTTCAAAAGATGTAAATCTATAATTCTTTAAATGACAATATAATATTTTACCAATGTTTTCTAATTTTAATTATTTAATTTGTGACGCTGACTTGACTGCCGGTTATTGGAGGGAAACGATTTCCTCAACATCAATGCCATAGTAAAACGCTGTTTTTGGATATAAATATCAACTTGATAGAACTAAAAATGCATGCATTGTCTAACATAATGTCCTAGGAGTGTCATCTGATGGAGATTGTAAAAGGTTAGTGTATCATTTTAGCTGGTTTTATGGTTTTGGTGACCCTGTCTTTGACTTGACAAAACATTACACACAACTCTTGTAAATGTACTGTCCTAACATACTCTAAATTTATGCTTTCGCCGTAAAACCTTTTTGAAATCGTAAAACGTGGTTAGATTAAGGAGATGTTTATCTTTCAAATGGTGTAACATAGTTGTATTTTTGAAAAATTTGAATTTTGACATTTATTTGGATTCAAATTTGCCGCTCTTGAAATGCACCTGCTGTTGATGGAGTGCACCACGGGTGGCACGCTAGCGTCCCACCTAGCCCCAAGAGGTTAAAGGCTGGTAAGTAAGCATTTCACGCTAAGGTCTACACCTGTTGTATTTAAAAAATATATATTATTTAACCTTTATTTAACTATGCAACTCAATTAGGAAAATAATCGTATTTACAATGACGGTCTACCCCGGCAAACCCTAATTACGCTGGGCCAACTGTGTGCCACCCTATGGGACTCCCAACAACGGCCGGTTGTGATACAGCCTGAAATCGAACCAGGGTCTGTAGTGATGCCTTTAGCACTGAGATGCAGTGCCTTAGACCGCTGAGCCACTCGGGAGCCCATTCGGAGCATGTGACAAATACAATTTAATTACTTTTATTTGATGGGACCAAATCATCAGGTATCCAGATCAATGAGACCAAATCAACCGGTATCCAGATCAATGAGACCAAATCAACAGGTACCCAGATCAATGAGACCAAATCAACAGGTACCCAGATCAATGAGACCAAATCAACAGGTATCCAGATCAATGAGACCAATTCAACAGCTATCCAGATCAATGAGACCAAATCAACAGCTATCCAGATCAATGACACCAAATCAACAGCTATCCAGATCAATGACACCAAATCAACAGCTATCCAGATCAATGACACCAAATCAACAGCTATCCAGATCAATGACACCAAATCAACAGGTACCCAGATCAATGACACCAAATCAACAGGTATCCAGATCAATGAGACCAAATCAACAGCTATCCAGATCAATGACACCAAATCAACAGCTATCCAGATCAATGACACCAAATCAACAGCTATCCAGATCAATGAGACCAAATCAACAGCTATCCAGATCAATGAGACCAAATCAACAGCTATCCAGATCAATGATACCAAATCAACAGGTATCCAGATCAATGACACCAAATCAACAGGTACCCAGATCAATGACACCAAATCAACAGGTAAACAGATCAATGAGACCAAATCACCAGATCAATGAGACCAAATCAACAGGTATCCAGATCAATGAGCACTATGAGTGAGAGGTGAGAACAGTTGGAGTGGAAATGTCATATTTTATTGGTGGGCTATATGGAAAATCAGCATTATGCTAAACTCCTTCCTCCTGTAGTTGTGAACTGGTCCTTCGAGCCGGTTGCTATGCAAAAAATTATCCCATGGCGAGGTTCATTGGGAGGATAAGCTGTCAGTTATTAGTACATTTTATCTTGTGTCAGTTTTCAGCCTGCCAAACATCCCCCCCACCACACACACACACACACACACACACACACACCTGGCGTACTCCAACCTACAGGATGTCTCCCAAATGGTAGCCTTCTCTGGTCAAAAGTAGTACGCTACATAGGAAATAGGGTCCCCTTGGGGATGCAGCGCCAAAACTGGCGTCCTCCAACCTGACATCCTCCAACTTATCTGTTTTTAATGGTCTAATTAAATCCATATTATTGGCTGACCCCAATGCTTTTAAAGTGATGACCCTCCAAAAAATTAATAGAAGAATGAGTTAGTGTCCTTCCACTACCCCCACCTCCCAACAACCAAAGTATATTGAAAAAAATATTTCTAAAATAAACACACACACAGAAAGACAAACCATTTAACGATGTAGTCATTGACTCTCAGTGGGGAGTATATCACAATTTAATATACTTTTTAAATATTTCAGATTGTCAATTCATTTCTTTCTTTCTCTCTTTTACAGCTAGCTGTGTGTTGTTGTCTAGTTGGTTCATTTTTTACAGTGATCTACGACTCTCATAAAGAACTGTTTAGGGATTCTAAAACAGAGCCATTACCCACTGATATGATTGTACTGTCTTGGGCTGTGTCTCAAATAGCACCGGATTCATTGCATAGTGCACTACTTTTGACCAGAGCCCTATAGGGCCCTGGTCAAAACGTAGTGCACTATATAGGGAATAGGGTGTCAATTAAGGACACATGCTGGCTGTATTGTTTTGTTGTTGTCTATAAAACAGACATTAGTAATAACTTCTTCAATCTTCTGTTCATCTCAGGTGGTCAATTCCCCTGGTTATTACAGCATGAGTGTGTTCTCTGAACCCCATACATATCCCCCTCCGTCTCTCCCCTCAGCATGAGGGCTGGTATTAATGTGTCTGTACTGGGATGGTTCCAGTATGAGGGCTGGTATTAATGTGTCTGTACTGGGATGGTTCCAGTATGAGGGATGGTATTAATGTGTCTGTACTGGGATGGCTCCAGTATGAGGGATGGTATTAATGTGTCTGTACTGGGATGGTTCCAGTATGAGGGATGGTATTAATGTGTCTGTACTGGGATGGTTCCAGTATGAGGGCTGGTATTAATGTGTCTGTACTGGGATGGTTCCAGTATGAGGGATGGTATTAATGTGTCTGTACTGGGATGGCTCCAGTATGAGGGATGGTATTAATGTGTCTGTACTGGGATGGCTCCAGTATGAGGGATGGTATTAATGTGTCTGTACTGGGATGGCTCCAGTATGAGGGATGGTATTAATGTGTCTGTACTGGGATGGTTCCAGTATGAGGGATGGTATTAATGTGTCTGTACTGGGATGGCTCCAGTATGAGGGATGGTATTAATGTGTCTGTACTGGGATGGCTCCAGTATGAGGGATGGTATTAATGTGTCTGTACTGGGATGGCTCCAGTATGAGGGATGGTATTAATGTGTCTGTACTGGGATGGTTCCAGTATGATGGCTGGTATTAATGTCTGTACTGGGATGGCTCCTGTATAGGATGCCTTGAGTTGTCCTCTCTCCTCCTGCTACTGTGTTGATCTCTCTGCTCCTGCTGCTATGCAGTTTGTTCACCTACAGGTTTCTCCCTCCCTTCTTTCCCCCTTCCAACCGTTCTTAATTCATTGTAAAGGTTTTATTACAGTTTATTGTG
The DNA here is from genome assembly GCF_965601325.2 of Salmo salar. Classification (NCBI taxonomy): domain Eukaryota; kingdom Metazoa; phylum Chordata; class Actinopteri; order Salmoniformes; family Salmonidae; genus Salmo; species Salmo salar. Next base: position 101,691,575 of record NC_138302.1, read on the forward strand.
GGAGGCTGAGGAGGCCTTGTGTTGTGTTGTAAAGGATTAAAGCTAGAATCCTTAGGTGCTACATCCATTTTTGGACTTGTAAATTAATGATATACAGTATGCCCACTGACTCGTTGAACAATATAACTTATAAATGCCTCATGAATTTAATTCCTTCTGTTGTACCCCACCAGATGCCAAGATACTCCATGTCAACAATGTAAATGTAAACAAACTCTTAAAAAAAAGGTTAAAACTACAATGTTGATATCATGGATGCTTAGTCCTTGCATCTATGGCTCTGTCTATGAATTTGAGAGTGGTTGCGTTTCTCCAGAACTGAGGTGGGTTGAGCGCTTTGCTATTGTTTCAATGAAGGACTCTAGCTTTAAATGTGTAATTTAATATCTGGTGGATAAGGAGCTAGCAACTCTGCTCTCTGTAGACAGATGGCTGGCTGGCGTAAAGACTGTTGTGCAGCATTTCGGGAGGTGTGCAGTGCATTGGGCGAGGAGAGTAGCAAGGGAGTGGAACAGAACAGGAGAAAGCACTGCGAGACACGGACAGAGTGAGAGAAAGACAGACAGCAAGAGAGAGGGAGAGAGAGAGAGAGACAAAGTGAGAGAAAGCGAGATAAAGACAGAGACAGTAAATCTGTCAATGCTGTAAATCTGTCTGTAGATCTGTCTGTATATCTGTCTGTATATTTGTCTGTAGATTTTCGTGGAAATATTCAGTCAAACATATTTCTCAAATAACGGAGCCTGTGAGTTCAAATATAGATATTTTTTACATCATGATAAAAGCCAAGCTGGTTCATGAAGCAACTCCTTTCCTGTCTTGGCACATACTTATACATTTTTCCACCTTACGTCACACCCATAGTAACTCCTCTTAATGGCTCTTCTCTTCTGGCATTTAGCCACCGTTATCTTATTGCCTTGCACAAAGTTTAGTTTGGTTTCATATTAGGGCAGGGAAATTGTAGAGCCACACCATTAGTTCAAAAATACAGACATGCACTCACCTTAAGACAGGTTCATGCATGTAGGACCATAGCAAAAAGTCCTTGGCACTTTACAGAAATAACCATACATGTCATCCTGCTAACTCCTCTGAAAGGAACACCCATGTTCTGGAAAAGACCCAAGAGGTATAACCATAGCAACAGGTCATATCAGGCCATAACACAGTTAGAGGAATAACCAGTTGTGTCCAACCCCCAGACAGGTGCATGTCTAATGGTGTCTAATGACCCAGAGCACATATAGAGAGCACTAGTTTTTCTGGCTCCTTCTGAAAATAAATAATTGCCACATATGTTCTGGACAAATCTCAATATATCTGTCCTCTGGGGCTAAAAAAACCACACAACTCAAAATTCAACCCAGTACAAGTGAGAAGGGAAGCACCTCAGACCCCCCTTTCCCATTCGTACGGAGGAGGCAGGACCAAACATATCCCCTCACATAGCTAGAAAGAAGTATAAGATCCTCAAGCCAATCATCCTTCAACATACAGTGTAAAAGCATATGCATGTATTTCTTAAGCCTTGCCAGAGATTTTTTGTTCTGTATGAGAAAAGAAAAACAACAGAAACATCTAAAACTATGAAACTGAACCTCAGAAAACCTTATAACGTCGTTCTCAATATGACACCTAAAAACACCCATGGCCCTCCCTCACAGACACTCTCTAACAACTATTTGGTCATAAGTGAAAAAAACGGAAAAAGGCCATTGGTCCGTGGACTCTTGTAACCGGAAAACCCTATGTAACTTACAAGTCTAAGCAAACTGATATTCAGAAGGTCTACCATAATTTATCATTCAGCAACTGTTACATTGAGTACATGGTTAAATTCCGTTATACTGTGTGTATACTCTAAACATATTCATAAAGGGCAGTCACCCTTTTTGCACATGGCACAGAAAATTGGGTCAGCACGATGAAAAATTTCCAAGTTTCACATCGTCTAGTTTGCACTATTTGCAGAAACCTCAAACGTCGCTGGTTTAGGTACTATTACTATACCTGTCATGGAGGATTTGCTACACAGGAAACATATGTCCATTCTATGTTTTTTCCTGCTGCCCCACTGAGCCCACTTATATCAGCCATTTTTTCATATCTAAATGATGGTCAATGTCAGATTCTGGGGTAGTTTCTTCATTGTAGCTACCCCAGTTTGTACCAGATGTCCAGATTTTCTGCATCAACCCACTTTCTTGTGGTTTTGCCATTGTCTCCGTTGGTGTACTAGTGCTAGTGGGAGGTGTTTTCACAGTCTTCCAGGTTTGTTGCTGTCAAGGCCATTCTAACATTCTATATTTCCACTGTCTGTTAAGAAGTCGAAGGTAGGGAACTTTCCTTCCCATTCTCCTGTCGTTGTTTCTCCGTCCCCTTTGACAGCGCCTCTGTCAGGGGAATCTGCCAGAGTAGGTATGTCAGGGGCAACAGGCATGTCACTCCTCCTCATCTCTGGACTCTCTGAATCTTCAGGCGAGTGTATCTGTTGACTATTGGGATTTGTCCCATGATCCTTTTCTCCTTCTGTTTTCTCCAGGCTCCTGCCTATTGTATCAGTATCCTCTGCTACCTCATGGCTCGAAGGTCGCTCACTGATCTCCTACGGAACTCTGGTAGAGTGGTTTAGATGGTACCACGTAGTGCTTCCTTTTCATTTGGACGGCTTTTGGTGTTGGCTAGGACCTCTTTGTCAGTAGCCTCACGCCTTGGCTTATTCCACTTCCTCAGGAAAACCTCAGACCTGGTCCCCTGGGATCACCGGACGTGGAACCTCCGGTTCTGGTTCAGGCTTTTGCCTTCTTTCCGTGAGGCTTTCAAACTCAGAGACTTATGGTGTCTGTTCTATGATTACACCATACATAATCTTATTTCCATATCTCAACACACCTCCACTTTCTCCTTCTGGTTCCTTAGAGAGTGATAGCACAAGACTTGGAAAGCAACGAAAAACAGAAAACAGTATTAACCTCTTACATCTAGACGTTCCGCTAGCGGAACACCTGCTCCAATATCCAATGATAGGCGTGGCGCGAATTACAAATTCCTCAAAAATACAAAAACTTCAATTTTTCAAACATATCACTATTTCACAGCATTTTAAAGACAAGACTCTCCTTTATCTAACCACACTGTCCGATTTCAAAAAGGCTTTACAGCGAAAGCAAAACATTAGATTATGTCAGCAGAGTACCAAGCCAGAAATAATCAGACACCCATTTTTCAAGCTAGCATATAATGTCACAAAAAAACAGAAGACAGCTTCAAGACAGCAGCACTAACCTTTGATGATCTTCATCAGATGACACACCTAGGACATTATGTTATACAATACATGCATGTTTTGTTCAATCAAGTTCATATTTATATCAAAAAACTGCTTTTTACCTTAGCATGTGACGTTCAGAACTAGCATACCCCCGCAAACTTCCGGAGGAATTTGCTAACAATTTACTAAATTACTCACGATAAACGTTCACAAAAAGCATAACAATTATTTTAGGAATTATAGGTACAGAACTCCTCTATGCACTCGATATGTCCGATTTTAAAATAGCTTTTTGGTGAAAGCACATTTTGCAATATTCTAAGTACATAGCCCAGGCATCACGGGCTCGCTATTTAGACACCCGGCAAGTTTAGCACTCACCATAATCATATTTACTATTATAAAAGTTTGATTACCTTTTGTTGTCTTTGTCAGAATGCACTCCCAGGACTGCTACTTCAATAACAAATGTTGGTTTGGTCCAAAATAATCCATCGTTATATCCGAATAGCGGCGTTTTGTTCGTGCGTTCCAGACACTATCCGAAATAGTAAAGAAGTGTCGCGCGCATGGCGCAATTCGTGACAATAAAATTCTAAATATTCCATTACCGTACTTCGAAGCATGTCAACCGCTGTTTAAAATCAATTTTTACGACATTTTTCTCGTAGAAAAGCGATAATATTCCGACAGGGAATCTCCTTTTCGGCAAACAGAGGAAAAAATCCCAAAGGCGGGGGCGGTCGGGGTCACGCGCATAAGCCCAGTGTCCCTTGATCGGCCACTTGAGAAAGGCGATAATGTGTTTCAGCCTGGGGCTGGAATGACGACATTCTGTTTGTTCCCGGGCTCTGAGCGCCTATGGACGACGTGGGAAGTGTCACGTTAGAGCAGAGATCCTTAGTAAATGATAGAGATGGAAAAGAAGTTCAAGAAATGGTCAGACAGGCCACTTCCTGTAAAGGAATCTCTCAGGTTTTGACCTGCCATTTGAGTTCTGTTATACTCACAGACACCATTCAAACAGTTTTAGAAAATGTAGGGTGTTTTCTATCCATATGTAATAAGTATATGCATATTCTAGTTACTGGGTAGGAGTGGTAACCAGATTAAATCGGGTATGTTTTTTATCCAGCCGTGTCAATACTGCCCCCTAGCCCTAACAGGTTAACAGGAAGCCAGTGTAGGGAGGCTAGCACTGGAGTAATATGATCAAATGTTTTGGTTCTAGTCAGGATTCTAGCAGCCGTATTTAGCACTAACTGAAGTTTATTTAGTGCTTTATCCGGGTAGCCGGAAAGTAGAGCATTGCAGTAGTCCAGCCTAGAAGTAACAAAAGCATGGATTAATTTTTCTGCGTCATTTTTGGACAGAAAATTTCTGATTTTTGCAATGTTACGTAGATGGAAAAAAGCTGTCCTTGAAACAGTCTTGATATGTTCTTCAAAAGAGAGATCAGGTTCCAGACTAACGCCGAGGTCCTTCACAGTTTTATTTGAGACGACTGTACAACCATCCAGATTAATTGTCAGATTCAACAGAAGATCTCTTTGTTTCTTGGGACCTAGAACAAGCATCTCTGTTTTGTCCGAGTTTAAAAGTAGAAAGTTTGCAGCTATCCACTTCTTTATGTCTGAAACACAGGCTTCTAGCGAGCGCAATTTTGGGGCTTCACCATGTTTCATTGAAATGTACAGCTGTGTGTTGTCCGCATAGCAGTGAAATTTAACATTATGTTTTCGAATGACATCCCCAAGAGGTAAAATATATAGTGAAAACAATAGTGGTCCTAAAACGGAACCTTGAGGAACACCGAAATGTACAATTGATTTGTCAGAGGACAAACCATTCACAGAGACAAACTGATATCTTTCCGACAGATAAGATCTAAACCAGGCCAGAACTTGTCCATGTAGACCAATTTGGGTTTCCAATCTCTCCAAAAGAATGTGGTGATCGATGGTATCAAAAGCGGCACTAAGATCTAGGAGCACGAGGACAGATGCAGAGCCTCGGTCTGACGTCATTAAAAGGTCATTTACCACCTTCACAAGTGCAGTCTCAGTGCTATGATGGGGTCTAAAACCAGACTGAAGCATTTCGTATACATTGTTTGTCTTCAGGAAGGCAGTGAGTTGCTGTGCAACAGCTTTTTCTAAAATTTTTGAGAGGAATGGAAGATTCGATATAGGCTGAAAGTTTTTTTATAATTTCTGGATCAAGATTCGGCTTTTTCAAGAGAGGCTTTATTACTGCCACTTTTAGTGAGCTTGGTACACATCCGGTGGATAGAGAGCCGTTTATTATGTTCAACATAGGAGGGCCAAGCACAGGAAGCAGCTCTTTCAGTAGTTTAGTTGGAATAGGGTCCAGTATGCAGCTTGAGGGTTTGGAGGCCATGATTATTTTCATCATTGTGTCAAGAGATATAGTACTAAAACACTTTAGTATCTCCCTTGATCCTAGGTCCTGGCAGAGTTGTGTAGACTCAGGACAATGGAGCTTTGGAGGAATACCCAGATTTAAAGAGGAGTCTGTAATTTGCTTTCTAATGATCATGATCTTTTCCTCAAAGAAGTTCATACATTTATTACTGCTGAAGTGAAAGCCATCCTCCATTTGCGAAGGCTGCTTTTTAGTTAGCTTTGCGACAGTATCAAAAAGAAATTTCGGATTGTTCTTATTTTCCTCAATTAAGTTGGAAAAATAGGATGATCGAGCAGCAGTGAGGGCTCTTCGATACTGCACGGTACTGTCTTTCCAAGCCAGTCGGAAGACTTCCAGTTTGGTGTGGCGCCATTTCCGTTCCAATTTTCTGGAAGCTTGCTTCAGAGCTCGTGTATTTTCTGTATACCAGGGATCTAGTTTCTTATGACAGATGTTTTTAGTTTTTAGGGGTGCAACTGCATCTAGGGTATTGCGCAAGGTTAAATTGAGTTCCTCGGTTAGGTGGTTAACTGATTTTTGTCCTCTGACGTCCTTGGGTAGGCGGAAGGAGTCTGGAAGGGCATCAAGGAATCTTTGGGTTGTCTGAGAATTTATAGCACAACTTTTAATGCTCCTTGGTTGGGGTCTGAGCAGATTATTTGTTGCAATTGCAAACGTAATAAAATGGTGGTCCGATAGTCCAGGATTATGAGGAAAAACATTAAGATCCACAACATTTATTCCATGGGACAAAACTAGGTCCAGAGTATGACTGTGGCAGTGAGTAGGTCCAGAGACATGTTGGACAAAACCCACTGAGTCGATGATGGCTCCGAAAGCCTTTTGGAGTGGGTCTGTGGACTTTTCCATGTGAATGTTAAAGTCACCAAAAATTAGAATATTATCTGCTATGACTACAAGATCCGATAGGAATTCAGGGAACTCAGTGAGGAACACTGCATATGGCCCAGGAGGCCTGTAAACAGTAGCTATAAAAAGTGAGTGAGTAGGCTGCATAGATTTCATGACTAGAAGCTCAAAAGACAAAAACGTCATTGTTTTTTTTTTTTTGTAAATTGAAATTTGCTATCGTAAATGTTAGCAACACCTCCGCCTTTGCCGGATGCACGGGGGGTATGGTCACTAGTGTAACCAGGGGGTGAGGCCTCATTTAACACAGTAAATTCATCAGGCTTAAGCTATGTTTCAGTCAGGCCAATCACATCAAGATTATTATCAGTGATTAGTTCATTGACTATAACTGCCTTGGAAGTGAGGGATCTAACATTAAGTAACCCAATTTTGAGATGTGAGGTATCACAATCTCTTTCAATAATGGCAGGAATGGAGGAGGTCTTTATACTAGTGAGATTGCTAAAGCGAACACCGCCATTTTTTATTTTGCCCAACCTAGATCGAGGCACAGACACGGTCTCAATGGGGAAAGCTGAGCTGACTACGCTGACTGTGCTAGTGGCAGACTCCACTAAGCTGGCAGGCTGGCTAACAGCCTGCTGCCTGGCCTGCACCCTATTTCATTGTGGAGCTAGAGGAGTTAGAGCCCTACTCGGATGGTATTTCGCCGTCCCAACCTTCGCTCTCTCTCTCCCGCTACTCTCTCCTCTTCCATCCTATCATCTCTTCCCTCTCCTCAAACCTTCTCCAACCTATCTCCTGATTCTGCCTCCTCAACCCTCCTCTCCTCCCTCTCTGCATCCTTTGATTTCCTCTGTCCCCTATCCTCCAGGCCGGCTCGGTCCTCCCCTCCTGCTCCGTGGCTCGACGACTCATTGCGAGCTCACAGAACAGGGCTCCGGGCAGCCGAGCGGAAATGGAGAAAAACTCGCCTCCCTGCGGACCTGGCATCCTTTCACTCCCTCCTCTCTACATTTTCCTCTTCGTCTCTGCTGCTAAAGCCACTTTCTACCACTCTAAACTCCAAGCATCTGCCTCTAACCCTAGGAAGCTCTTTGCTACCTTCTCCTCCCTCCTGAATCCTCCTCCCCCTCCCCCCCCCCCTCCTCCCTCTCTGCGGATGACTTCGTCAACCATTTTGAAAAGAAGGTTGACGACATCCGATCCTCGTTTGCTAAGTCAAACGTCACCGCTGGTCCTGCTCACACTGCCCTACCCTGTGCTTTGACCTCTTTCTCCCCTCTCTCTCCAGATGAAATCTCGCGTCTTGTGACGGCCGGCCGCCCAACAACCTGCCCACTTGACCCTATCCCCTCCTCTCTTCTCCAGACCATTTCCGGAGACCTTCTCCCCTACCTCACCTCGCTCATCAACTCATCCTTGACCGCTGGCTACGTCCCTTCCGTCTTCAAGAGAGCGAGAGTTGCACCCCTTCTGAAAAAACCTACACCCGATCCCTCCGATGTCAACAACTACAGACCAGTATCCCTTCTTTCCTTTCTCTCCAAAACTCTTGAACGTGCCGTCCTTGGCCAGCTCTCTTGCTATCTCTCTCAGAATGACCTTCTTGATCCTAATCAGTCAGGTTTCAAGACTGGGCATTCAACTGAGACTGCTCTTCTCTGTGTCACGGAGGCTCTCCGCACTGCTAAAGCTAACTCTCTCTCCTCTGCTCTCATCCTTCTAGACCTATCTGTTGCCTTTGATACTGTGAACCATCAGATCCTCCTCTCCACCCTCTCCGAGCTGGGCATCTCCGGCGCGGCCCACGCCTGGATTGCGTCCTACCTGACAGGTCGCTCCTACCAGGTGGCGTGGCGAGAATCTGTCTCCGCACCACGCGCTCTCACCACTGGTGTCCCCCAGGGCTCTGTTCTAGGCCCTCTCCTATTCTCGCTATACACCAAGTCACTTGGCTCTGTCATATCCTCACATGGTCTCTCATATCATTGCTATGCAGATGACACACAATTAATCTTCTCCTTTCCCCCTTCTGACAACCAGGTGGCGAATCGCATCTCTGCATGTCTGGCAGACATATCAGTGTGGATGACGGATCACCACCTCAAGCTGAACCTCGGCAAGACGGAGCTGCTCTTCCTCCAGGGGAAGGACTGCCCGTTCCATGATCTCGCCATCACGGTTGACAACTCCCTTGTGTCCTCCTCCCAGAGTGCTAAGAGCCTCGGCGTGACCCTGGACAACACCCTGTCGTTCTCCACTAACATCATGGCGGTGACCCGATCCTGTAGGTTCATGCTCTACAACATTCGCAGAGTACGACCCTGCCTCACACAGGAAGCGGCGCAGGTCCTAATCCAGGCACTTGTCATCTCCCGTCTGGATTACTGCAACTCGTTGTTGGCTGGGCTCCCTGCCTGTGCCATTAAACCCCTACAACTCATCCAGAACGCCGCAGCCCGTCTGGTGTTCAACCATCCCAAGTTCTCTCACGTCACCCCGCTCCTCCGCTCTCTCCACTGGCTTCCAGTCGAAGCTCGCATCCGCTACAAGACCATGGTGCTTGCCTACGGAGCTGTGAGGGGAACAGCACCTCCGTACCTTCAGGCTCTGATCAGGCCCTACACCCAAACAAGGGCACTGCGTTCATCCACCTCTGGCCTGCTCGCCTCCCTACCTCTGAGGAAGCACAGTTCCCGCTCAGCCCAGTCAAAACTGTTCGCTGCTCTGGCACCCCAATGGTGGAACAAGCTCCCTCACGACGCCAGGACAGCGGAGTCAATCACCACCTTCCGGAGACACCTGAAACCCCACCTCTTTAAGGAATACCTAGGATAGGATAAAGTAATCCCTCTAACCCCCCCTTAAAAGATTTAGATGCACTACTGTAAGTGGTTGTTCCACTGGATATTATAAGGTGAATGCACCAATTTGTAAGTCGCTCTGGATAAGAGCGTCCGCTACATGACTTAAATGTAAATGTAAATGTAAAGAGGCACTGAGTTTGAAGACAGGCCTTGAAATACATACACTGGTAGACCTCCAATATACTCAAGCATTTGTCATTTAGCCTATCAGAAGCTTTTAAAGCCATGACATAATTTTCTTGAATTTTCCAAGCTGTTCAAAGGCACAGTCAACTTAGTGTATGTAAACTTCTGAACCACTGGAATTGTAATACAGTGAATTATAAGTGATATAATCTGTCTGTAAACAATTGTTGGAAAAATGAGATGTCCTAACTGACTTGCCAAAACTATAGTTTGTTAACAAGAAATTTGTGGAGTGGTTGAAAAACGAGTTTTAATGACTCCAACCTAAGTGTATGTAAACTTCTGACTTCAACTATAACTCTAGCCTTCTTTTTTTCCCTACAGCAACTGCCGTAAGAATAACTACTGCATGTAATCTTTCAAGTGTCTTCCAGCTTCTAAAAATTAAGAAAAATACCATTGAGTTGGAAGAATATCCAACGTAAAAAAAACTCTAAGTCATAAGTTTCTTAAACTTTTACCATAGTGTTCAAAATGCCACCACTATCACTTTTACTCTCACCATAATCTAGGTATGTGTACTGTTCAATTTACTTTGAACTGTCCCTATATTTTACACAGCCAGCTGTCCTTCCTCTCCTATGAGCTATCTCCTGTAACCATATACATAGTCTCTAAATAACACTTTGGCTTTGGATAGAAAACACTCCAAAGTTTCTACAACTGTTTGAATGGTGTCTGTGAGTATAACAAAACTCAAATGGCAGGTCAAAACCTGAGAAGATTCTGTACAGGAAGTACCCTGTCTGACCATTTCTTGGCCATCTTTGCCATCTCTATCCATTACAAAGGATCTCTGCTGTTACGTGACACTTCCTACGGCTGCCATAGGCTCTCAGAAGGCGGCAAAAAGCTGAATCGTGGCTTTGCAGGCTCTGGCTGAAAAAAAGTAGCGCGTTTGGGTCGTGGCTGGTTACAGTACTGTGAGACTCAGGCTCGTGCCTGCGTCGACCGAAAGCTTTGTTTTCTTTCCTCTGTTTACCTAAACGGAGATTCCCGGTCGGAATATTATCGCTTTTTTACGAGAAAAATGGCATAAAAATGGATTTTAAACAGCGGTTGACATGCTTCGAAGTACGGTAATGGAATATTTCAATTTTTTTTGTCACGAATTGTGCCATGCTCGTAACCCTGATTTACCATTTCGGATAGTGTCTGGAACGCACGAACAAAACGTCGCTATTTGGATATAACGATGGAATATTTTGGACCAAACCAACATTTGTTATTGAAGTAGCAGTCCTGGGAGTGCATTCTGACGAAGACAACAAAATGTAATCAAACTTTTGTAATAGTAAATCTGACTTTGGTCAGGGCTAAACTTGGTGGGTGTCTAAATGGCTAGCCATGATGGCTGGGCTATCTACTGAGAATATTGCAAAATGTGCTTTCACCGAAAAGCTATTTTAAAATCGGACACCTCGATTGCACAAAGGAGTTCTGTATCTATAATTCTTAAAACAATTGTTATGTTTTTTGTGAACGTTTATCGTGAGTAATTTAGTAAATTGTTAGTAAATTCACCGGAAGTTTGTGGGGGGTATGCTAGTTCTGAACGTCACATGCTAATGTAAAAAGCTGGTTTTTGATATAAATATGAACTTGATTGAACAAAACATTCATGTATTGTATAACATAATGTCCTAGGATTGTCATCTGATGAAGATCATCAAAGGTTAGTGCTGCATTTAGCTGTCTTCTGGGTTTATGTGACATTATATGCTAGCTTGAAAAATGGGTGTCTGATTATTTCTGGCTGGGTACTCTGCTGACATAATCTAATGTTTTGCTTTCGTTGTAAAGCCTTTTTGAAATCGGACAGTGTGGTTAGATTAACAAGAGTCTTGTCTTTAAAATGGTGTAAAATAGTCATATGTTTGAGAAATTGAAGTTTTTGCATTTTTGAGGTTTTTAATAACGCGCCACGGGATTACACTGGCTGTTACGTAGGTGGGACGATTTGGTGCCACCTACCCTAGAGAGGTTAATAGACGATAATGTCCAATCAACACATGTAATAGCTGTTTCACCTTAGATTGTTTCTGTTAACCATTCTAAATGTAATACTTTTTCCTATCGGAAATGTAGTCAATATCTCAGTTGAAGAAATCAGTGATATTTGATCCTAGGCATCTAATAAAAAGTTGTTTGCGCGTGGTCACCTATGTCTCCCTTAATTAACATACATACTGTATTGGACTTCCATCAGTCCTGGAAGCAAGAATTCTACTCAAGACACATCAGATAATACAGTGTTCCATTAAGTGGAATCGACCCCATTTAAAATAAATAATCCCAGAGCCCCTTTCCAGTAATCCTATCAATTTAACCTGTTGCATTAGTTTAGTCAAATACAAAACTGTTGTTTAACAAATGTAAGAACCTTCAAAATGTTGGTGCTGTCTAATCAGCTTATTAGTCAATACTTATTTAATTCTGCTTGTAATACTGGACACTGTTCCACGTAATGGAAACAGATTATAATTACTAGAATATGTTAACTTCCCGCTCAAATTCACTGCTGTTACCTAAAAGTATAAAACCAAGCATAGGTAATGTTTCTGATATCTCTACTTCAAATATCCCAATACCTTTCAACCGCAGCTAATCTTTATTTTACAATCTCAAGGCTCAATCCCTCTACGCATCCTATAACCTTGTATTGAAACCTCAGCTTTTCAAATTACTAAAATATTGCATCATTAGAGTGTTATAAAAAGACACTAATTATATACACTGCTCAAAAAAATTAAGGGAACACTAAAATAACACATCCTAGATCTGAATGAATGAAATAATCGTATTAAATACTTTGTTCTTTACATAGTTGAATGTGCTGACAACAAAATCACACACAAATAATCAATGGAAATCCAATTTAGCAACCCATGGAGGTCTGGATTTGGAGTCACACTCAAAATTAAAGTGGAAAACCACACTACAGGTTGATCCAACTTTGATGTAATGTCCTTAAAACAAGTCAAAATGGGGCTCAGTAGTGTGTGTGGCCTCCACGTGCCTGTATGACCTCCCTACAACGCCTGGGCATGCTCCTGATGAGGTGGCGGATGGTCTCCTGAGGGATCTCCTCCCAGACCTGGACTAAAGCATCCGCCAACTCCTGGACAGTCTGTGGTGCAACGTGGCGTTGGTGGATGGAGACATGATGTCCCAGATGTGCTCAATTGAATTCAGGTCTGGGGAACGGGCGGGCCAGTCCATAGCATCAATGCCTTCCTCTTGCAGGAACTGCTGACACACTCCAGCCACATGAGGTCTAGCATTGTCTTGCATTAGGAGGAACCCAGGGCCAACTGCACCAGCATATGGTCTCACAAGGGGTCTGAGGATCTCATCTCGGTACCTAATGGCAGTCAGGCTACCTCTGGCGAGCACATGGAGGGCTGTGCAGCCCCCCAAAGAAATGTCACCCTACACCATGACTGACCCACCGCCAAACCGGTCATGCTGGAGGATGTTGCAGGCAGCAGAACGTTCTCCACGGCGTCTCCAGACTGTCACGTCTGTCACATGTGCTCAGTGTGAACCTGCTTTCATCTGTGAAGAGCACAGGGCGCCAGTGGCGAATTTGCCAATCTTGGTGTTCTCTGGCAAATGCCAAACGTCCTGCATGGTGTTGGGCTGTAAGCACAACCCCCACCTGTGGACGTCGGGCCCTCATACCACCCTCATGGAGTCTGTTTCTGACCATTTGAGCAGAGACATGCACATTTGTGGCCTGCTGGAGGTCATTTTCCTGGCCTCTGGCAGTGCTCCTCCTTGCACAAAGGCGGAGGTAGCGGTCCTGCTGCTGGGTTGTTGCCCTCCTACAGCCTCCTCCACGTCTCCTGATGTACTGGCCTGTCTCCTGGTAGCGCCTCCATGCTCTGGACACTACGCTGACAGACACAGCAAACCTTCTTGCCACAGCTCGCATTGATGTGTCATCCTGGATGAGCTGCACTACCTAAGCCACTTGTGTGGGTTGTAGACTCTGTCTCATGCTACCACTAGAGTGAAAGCAAGGTGTCTTGCTAATTGCTCTATAATTTCCACCTGTTGTCTATTCCATTTGCAAAACAGCATGTGAAATATATTGTCAATCAGTGTTGCTTCCTAAGTGGACAGTTTGATTTCACAGAAGTGTGATTGACTTGGAGTTACATTCTGTTGTTTAAGTGTTCCCTTTATTTTTTTGAGCAGTATATTACCGTTCACATACTGTCAACACTCATTACGTTTACATCAATCCTCCTCATCAGTATGACTATATTTGTATCACTAACCACTGCTTCACACTCATTAAAACGTCCACCATTCCAAGATTAACTGTAATGCGCCAAATGTAGAAAATACATCAGCCAATTCTTAATCAATCCAAACAATTCAAATTCGTATCTCATACTTTCCAATTGATTAACTCATTTTTGTTACCTTCCTTAGTCCACATCTCTTCCCTTAAACTCAGAAAGCTACAATCTCAACCATAACACCTCCCTTTTCACTAATGTTTATGTTACCAGGTGAATTTTTATTTCAATTATAGTCAAAACAAACCTAATTCTACTTTTTAATTACTATTATCTCCTCCTCCCTTACGTCAATTCAATAAATCTATTTAGAATAATGAAACAAACACTCATGAGTTTTAAACTACTAGGATTTTCTTCTTGAGTCGCATGGTTCTCGAAACCCCCAAATATGTTCTCGTTTCGCCAGTAGTACTTTACCATAGCTATAAGTCCTTGTGTCCCTGCTGTACCACATAGTTTACATATTGTATCAACATAGAACCTCCAAATCTAAATCCTTTAGCGATTGTTTGAATGCGGCGTGAAACAAAGTTAGACTATTCGTAAACATTATTCGTGCTCTGGCCCATATATACTGCCCATTTAAATATGTTTCCTAATATCCACTGTCTGTCACGCCCTGACCTGAGAGAGCCTTTTTATGTCTCTATTTAGGTTTGGTCAGGGTGTGATTTGGGTGGGCATTCTATGTTCTATTTTCTACGTTTTGTATTTCTTTGTTTTGGCCTGGTATGGCTCTCAATCAGGGACAGCTGTACGTCGTTGTCGCTGATTGGGAGCCATACTTAGGTAGCCCTTTTCCCCATCTGTCCTTGTGGGTAGTTAACTTTGTTTGTGGCACTTTGCCCTGTAAGCTTCACGGTCGTTTTGTATTGTTTATTGGTTTTGCTGGCGACATACAATAAAGAGGAAAATGTACGCTCACCACGCTGCACCTTGGTCTACTTAATCCGACGGTTGTGACACTGTCCTTGATTCTCACAAGGATTACTCATTCCCAAAATCTGCTAAGAACAGGGTTGATCCAAACTTTCTGAGTCATAATACCTAATCTTTTTACCACAAGGCAGTCAAGCACCCAAGCTAACTGGCTAAAGTTGGCTAGCTAATTTATCGTTTTCTTATAATACTCCCTACAGATCCAGGGCTGAAAATCTTTAATGGTCTTTTCAAGCCCTAAAGACTTTGACCACATCCTATTCTCTCCTATTTATATCCATGTTATTTTTCTTTTCTCTGATTATTTAGTCTATTGGTCTATTGGTTATTGTCCCTGTTTCTAGGTTTACATTTTTTTTCTCTCTTTTTGAGTATATTCTTACTTCAAATCTTCCAATTTCTATGTACTGTATATTCTTCCACCTTGCAGTACGGTATGCAGTTTTCAATGGCATTACCAGGCAATTGCTGATGTTGTTTTGACATTCATTACTAAGTTACTATAATGGTTATGTATTTTACAATTTATCCTAACTGCTCAATATTTTAGTATCATATTCCTTCAATGGGTATTTATGTACCAATCACATTCACCTCCCCTAGTGCAGGATTGGATGCGTCCCCTTCGTCAGATCACACTCAAGTGACGGTTCAGGAGATGCGCGAAACCTTTTTATCCCACAACAGCAGAGAACCTTTCACACTCACTTTTATAAACTTTCACACTTTTCCTAAGCAACCTGATTATACAGTACTGTTCTGATTCATTTCCTCGACACAGAAAAGGCAATATTATACAGGATTTTCACCTATTTAATTAACAATATCGATACACTTCCTCAACACGATAAGCAATCTTATAGGATTTCTATTTAATTTTATTTGACCATGCAGATAGCCAGTTGCCACTCCAAACTAGATTGAACGGAACAGTCAACAGGGCAGACAGATGACCTGAACGAGACTGAACACCCACCCCAACTGAGCGTCTGAGCGAGCCGGATGAATTGAATGACCCACCTGACTCGGACTGACTGAATAAGATGAATGGCCTGCGTTTTGAGCGCAAACTAAAACAGGTCTAAACAAATAAGTCCAGCCAAACTGAATCAGACAACACAGTCACAATTCAAACAGACTGAACAACTGGTCAGATGAACCGCCGGAACAAATCAGATGAATAACCCCACTCAACTGAGCCAGTCAAGACAGATGAAGCACATACATCTCCCTCTGCAATTGGTCACACACAGCAATTACTATACTATATTTTCACTGTTGCAACCCTCAAAA
Organism: Salmo salar; assembly: GCF_965601325.2. NCBI lineage: Eukaryota > Metazoa > Chordata > Actinopteri > Salmoniformes > Salmonidae > Salmo > Salmo salar. The sequence continues at coordinate 101,707,750 of NC_138302.1, forward strand.
GCTTTTTATTCCCCCAATATTTTTGCATGCATTTCATTGAACTCAAAAGCTCCCAATATTTCTTTGGTTCGTCAAATTTGGAGAGACCCACTCGGTGACATACTGCTGAGACAGATTCCTAGAGCGGAAACACAAAAACTCTATTACTACAGCAATCGGCTTACCGTCTTTCAAGTGGCCACTTGTATTTTTGTGCAGTCTGTCCAAGAAGCCCGTCCGCAGCTGTAGATTTTCATCGTCTTTGGTCCCTTTTTGCCACTCCTGGCATGCTCGCCATTTATGGCTTGGAAATATTCAGTCAATAGTATTTCTCAAATACCGGAGCCTGTGAGTTCATATAGACTTTTTTTACAATATAAAAAAAGCCAAGCTGGTTCATGAATACAACTACCTTCTTGGTAGTTGTCTTGGAAACACTCTTTATACATGTTACATCTTAAGTCACACACATAGTAACTCCTCTTTATGATTAATCTCCTCTGGCATTTAGCCACCGTTGTCCTTTTTTCCTTGCACTAATTTTAATTTGGTTTCACAATGGGTCACGGAAACTTTAGAGTAATTGCAATAGTTAAAAAAGAAACAGTCATGTCCACTCCCGAGACAGTTGCATGTATAATGGTGTCTAGTGACCCAGAGAACATATAGAATGCACAATTCTTTCTGGATCCTCTGGAATGATTGATGGCCACACATTTTCTGGAAAATACCCAAAAAGATATGAATGTAGATCTGTCTGTGGATCTGTATGTAGATCTAACTGTAGATCTGTCTTTATATCTGACTGTAGATTTGACTGTTGATCTGACTGATTATCTGACTATAGATCTGTTTGTAGATCTGACTGTAGATCTGACTGAAGAGGTGTCTGTAGAACTGACAGTAGATCTGTCTTCATATCTGACTGTTGATCTGACTGTATATCTATCTGTAGTTCTGTCTGTAGATCTGAGTGTAGATCTGACTGTAGATTTGTCTGTAGATCTGACTTTACGTCTGACTGTAGATCTGTCTGTAAATATGTTTGTAGATCTGACTGTTGATCTGATTGTAGACCTGTCTGTAGATTTGTCTGTAGCTTTAACTGTAGATGTGTGTGTATATCTTTCTGTAGCTCTGACTGTATATCTGTCTTCATATCTGTCTGTAGATCTGACTTTAGATCTACAGTCAGATCTGCAGTCAGATCTACATTATGGTTAGATCTAGACACAGTAGATCTAACCATAATGTACATCTGACTACAGATCTGACTGTAGATCTGTCTGTAGATCTATCTGTAGATCTGTCCATGCTGTAGATCTGACTGTAAATCTGTCTGTAGATCTGACTATAGATCTGTCTGTAGATTTGACTGTTGATTTGTCTGTAAATCTGTCTGTAGATCTGACTTTGCATCTGACTATAAATCTGTCTGTAGATATATCTGTAGATCTGTCCATAATGTAGATCTGACTGTCGATCTGACTGTAAATATGTCTGTAGATGTGACTGTAGATCTGTCTGTAGATCTGTATGTAGATCTGTCCATGCTGTAGATCTGTCTGTAGATCTGTCTGTAGATCTGTATGTAGATCTGTCTGTAGATCTGTCCATGCTGTAGATCTCTCTGTAGATCTGTCCATGCTGTAGATCTGTCTGTAGATCTGTCCATGCTGTAGACCTGTCTGTAGATCTGTCTGTAGATCTGTCTGTAGATCTGTCCATGCTGTAGATCTGTCTGTAGATCTGTCCATGCTGTAGATCTGTCTGTAGATCTGTATGTAGATCTGTCTGTAGATCTGTAGATCTACCTGGGATAGGATAAAGTAATCCTTCTAACCCCCCCCCCTTAAAAGATTTAGATGCACTATTGTAAAGTGGTTGTTCCACTGGATATTATAGGTGAATGCACCAATTTGTAAGTCGCTCTGGATAAGAGCGTCTGCTAAATGACTAAAATGTAAAAAAAAAAAAAGTAAAATGTAGATCTGTCCATGCTGTAGATCTGTCTGTAGATCTGTATGTAGATCTGACTGTAGATCTGTCCATGCTGTAGATCTGTCTGTAGATCTGTCTGTAGATCTGTCCATGCTGTAGATCTGTCTGTAGATCTGTCTGTAGATCTGTCCATGCTGTAGACCTGTCTGTAGATCTGTATGTAGATCTGTCTGTAGATCTGTCCATGCTGTAGATCTGACTGTGGATCTGTCTTCATATCTGTCTGTAGATCTGTGAATCTAAGACGATTGGAATGTATTTTACTAGTTGATATCTTCCCTGATAGCTGGGAGAAACTTGTAGTAACCTTAACTCTGGGCTTTCAGTGAAGATATCAATTAGTAAAAGACATTCCTATCATCTTAGAGTGATTTTGTTTTCCACCAATTGATTTCCCTCTGTTAGCTGTACAGTCATATAGCATAGACACATACACAGAGTGCACAGACGCTAGCGCACACACAGAACTGTATGAACGCACACACACACACATGCACACACACACACAAACGCAGACACAGACAGAATATTTCTTTACAGATATAGAAATCTGTATATCAAACGAATGCGGAGAAGAATCGGTGTAGAGACGAGGGAATAAACATCCCCTCAGCGTCTCAAAGCAGAGAGCCTTCAGATTCTCAAAGCAGAGAGCCTTCAACGTCTCAAAGCAGAAAGCCTTGATAACAAACAACATACAGAAATAGAGGACATTTAAAAATTGTTTACAATGGCCATCAAAGCAGCATGTTCTGCTCTCTCTCCTTCTGTCTGTATATCTGTCTTTCTGTCTGTCTCTCTCTCTATTAGTTTCTCTCTCGTCTCCTCTCCTCTCGTCTCGTCTCCTCTACTCTCCTCTCCTCTCCTCTCTCCTCTCCTCTCCTCTGACCTTTTCCATTTCTTCCAGCTGAAATGAAATGTTCAATTAAAGAATCAGAGAAGTGCTCGGCGCTCCATTCATTCATTAGCGCTTTAGTCCTGTCATAGCGAGGTATGATGAGGCCCTTTCTTTCTCCTAGGGTTTGTGTCCCAAATGGCACCCTGTTCCCTTTAATTAAAGTGCACTACTTTAGACCGGGACCTATAGAACTCTGGTCAAAAGTTGTTCACTGTGTACGGAATAGAGTGCCATTTGGAACTCATATTAACTGTAAATATGTGTTACAGATAATAGAGATAATACAGATAACCCCTAGAGTCGATTGATGCGCCAGCGCGTCAATCTAAGTTACATACCAACAAAAATCCCCATTAAAATGTAATAAAACGTGGAAAAAGTTGAGAGATCTGAATTCTTTCCGAATGCATTGTGTATCTGTAGGTTATATCTATATCTATAGGCCATATCTATTGACTATATAAATATATAGGCTATACAGTACAGTGCAAAAGTGTTAGGCAGGGGTGAAAAAAATGCTGTAAAGTAAGAATGTTTTCAAAAAATAGACATGTTAATAGTTTATATTTAATCAATTAACATAATGCAAAGTGAGTGAACAGAAAAAAAAATCTACATCAAAACCATATTTGGTGTGACCAGCCTTTGCCTTCAAAACAGCATCAGTTCTTCTAGGTACACTTGCACAAAGTCAGGGATTTTGTAGGCACAGGTGTATGATTAAACAATTATACCAAACAGGTGCTAATTTTCATCATTTCAATATGTAGGTTGAAACACAATCATTAACTTAAATAGAAACAGCTGTCTAGGAGGAATACAACTGGGTAAGGAACAGCCAAACTCAGCTAACAACGTGAGGTTGCTGAAGACCGTTTACTGTCAAAAGTCATACACCATGACAAGACAGAGCACAGCAACAAGACAGAAGGTATTTACACTGCATCAGCAAGGTCCCTCCTAGGCAGAAATTTCAAGGCAGACAGGGGTTTCCAGATGTGCAAGCTCTTTTAAAGAAGCACAAAGAAACGGGCAACATTGAGGACCGTAGACGCGGTGGTCAGCCAAGGAAACTTACTGCAGCAGATGAAAGACACATCATGCTTACTTCCCTTTGCAATCGGAAGATGTCCAGCAGTGCCATCTGCTCAGAATTGTCAGAAAACAGTGGGACCCTGGTACACCCATCTACTGTCCGGAGAAGTCTGGTCACAAGTGGCCTTCATGGGACCCTGGTACACCCATCTACTGTCTGGAGAAGTCTGGTCAGAAGTGGCCTTCATGGGACGCTGGTACACCCATCTACCGTCTGGAGAAGTCTGGTCAGAAGTGGCCTTCATGGGACCCTGGTACACCCATCTACTGCCCTGAGAAGTCTGGTCAGAAGTGGCATTCATGGGACCCTGGTACACCCATCTACTGTCTGGAGAAGTCTGGTCAGAAGTGGCATTCATGGAAGACTTGGGGTCAAAAAGCCATAGCTCCGATGTGGAAACAAGGCCAAAGGACTCAACTATGTATGAAAACATAGGAACTGGGGTACAGAAAAATGGCAGCAGGTGCTCTAGACTGATGAGTCAAAATGTGAAATATTTGGCTGCAGCAGAAGGCAGTTTGTTCGCCGAAGAGATGGAGAGCAGTACACAAATGACTGTCTGCAGGCAACAGTGAAGCATGGTGGAGGTTCCTTGCAAGTTTGGGTCTGCATTTCTGCAAATGGAGTTGGGGATTTGGTCAGAATTTAATGGTCTCCTCAATGCTGAGAAGTACAGACATACTCATCTATCATGCAATACCATCAGGGAGGCATCTGATTGGCCCCAAATGTATTCTGCAACGTGACAACGACCCCAAACATACAGCGAAAGTAATTAAGAACTACATTCAGTGTAAAGAAGAACAAGGAGTCCTGGAGATGATGGTATATAGCCCCCACAGAGCCTTGATCTCAACATCATGGAGTATATCTGGGATTACATGAAGAGAGAGAAGCACCCGAGGCTGCCTAAATCCACAGAAGAACTGTGGTTATTTCTCCAATATGTTTGGGCCAATCTACCTGCTGAGTTCCTTCAAAAACTGTGTGCAACTGTACCTAAAATAATTGATGCTGTATTTGATGCAAAGGGTGGTCACACCAAATATTGATTTGATGTAGATTTTTCGTCTGTTCACTCACTTTGCATTTTTATAATTGATGAATGAATATAAACTATTAACGTGTCTATTTTTGAAAAGGAAGGATTTGAAAGCATTCTTACTTTACAGCATTTTTTCACACCTGCCTAAAACCTTTGCACAGTACTGTATATCTATAGGCAATATATATATATATATATATATATATATATATATACAGCCTATATCTATATCAATAGCCTATATCTATATCTATAGGCTATATCAATAGGCTAGAGGCAATACACACACAAACACACACACATATATATGCTATATCTATTTCAATAGGCTATATCTACATCAATATGCTATATCTATATCAATAGGCTATATGTATATCTATAGGCTATATCAATATCTATAGGTTATATTTATAGGCTATATCTATATCAATAGGCTATATGTATATCTATAGGCTATATCAATAGGCTATATCTATATCAATAGGCTATATCTATATCTATAGGCTATATCAATAGGCTAGAGGCAATACACAGACACACACACACACACACACATATATATATGCTATATCTATATCAATAGGCTATATCTATATGCTATATCTATATCAATAGGCTATATCAATATCTATAAGTTATATCTATATCTATAGGTTATATTTATAGGCTATATCTTTATCTATAGGCTATATCTCTAGGTTATATCTATAGGCTATATCTATATCTATAGGCCACAGATCTATAGGCTATATCAATATCAATAGGCTATATCTATATCTATAGGCTATATCTATATCTATATGCTATATCTATATCAATAGGCTATATCTATCGCTGTAGGCTATATCTATATCTATAGGTTATATCTATATTAATAGGCTATATCTATATCTATAGGCTATATCTATATCTATAGGTTATATCTATATCAATAGGCTATATCTATATCTATAGGCTATATCTATAGGTTATATCTATATCTATATGCTATATCTATATCAATAGGCTATATCTATATCTATAGGCTATATCTATAGCTGTAGGCTATAAACATATCTATATCTATAGGCTATATCAATAGGCTAGAGGCTATATATCCATATATATATATATATATATATATATATATAGTTGCAAAGAAAAAAACTTATCTCAGACTGGCCAATAAAAAGAAAAGATTAAGATGGGCAAAAGAACACAGACAACGACAGAGGAACTCTATCTATAGTAAGACCATAGATATAGCCTATAGACATAGATATAGATATACCCTATAGATTTAGAAACAACCTAGATATACCCTATAGATATAGATATAGCCTATTGACATAGATATAGATATACCCTATAGATTTAGAAACAACCTAGATATACCCTATAGATATAGAAACTCCATAGATATACCCTATAGATATAAATATAACGTATAGATATAGATATACATATTACCCATAGATATAGATATAGCCTATATATAGATATAGCCAATAGAAATATATATAACCTATGTATATAGATATAACCAATAGATATATATATATATATATATATATATATATATATATATATATAGATATAACCTATAGATATTGTCACACCCTGACCTGAGAGACCCGTTTTTCTCTGTTTAGTTAGGTCAGGGTGTGATATGGGGTGGGCATTCTATGTATTGTATTTCTTTGTTTTGGCCGAGTATGGTTCCTAATCAGAGGCAGCTGTCTGTTGTTGTCTCTGATTAGGAATCACACTTAGGCAGCCTTTTCCCACCTGTGTTTGTGGGTAGTTGTTTTCCGTTTAGTTATCTGTTGCCTGACGGAACTGTTTGCATTTGTTTTGTTTCTTTGTTTAAGTATTTCGTTATAGTAATAAATATGAGCACTTACCACGCTGCGTTTTGGTCCCCTTCTCATTATGACGAAAGCCATTACAGAACTACCCACCACCAAAGGACCAAGCAGCGTGGTCAGGATGGATGGACCTGGGAGGAAATCCTAGACGAGAAGGGACCCTGGAGGCAGTACGGGGAGTATCGCCGTCCGAAGGAGGAAATAGAGGCAGCGAGAGCAGAACGGCGATGCTATGAGAAACTAGCACGGCAACAACGGAAGCCCGAGAGGCAGCTCCCCCAAAAGATGGGGGGGGGGGGGGGGGGGGCACACGGGGAGATTGGCAAAGTCGGGGTTGAGACCTGAGCCAACTCCCCGTGCTTACCGTGGGGAGCGAGTGACCGAGCAAGCACCGTGTTATGCGGGGATGCACACTGTGTCACCATGTGTTGCCATTCAGAGTGTTTTCTATCCAAATATACTAATTATATGCATATCCTACCTTCTGGGCCTGAGTAGCAGGCAGTTTAATTGGAATTTCCAAGTTGCAGGCAGTCATTCATCTGAATTTCCGAATACTGCCCCCTGTCACAAAAAAAAAATATATATATATATATATATATATATATATATATGAGAGAGAGAGAGAGAGAGAGAGAGAGAGAGAGAGAGAGAGAGAGAGAGAGAGAGAGAGAGAGAGAGAGAGAGAGAGAGAGAGAGAGAGAGAGAGAGCCTGTAGATATAGATAGAACCTATTGATATAGATATAGCCTATAGATATAACCTATAGCTTTCATTTTTGCATATATTTTTTGATAACTAAAGGGTCTTAAAATTCCAAATCAAATAGCCGAATGATCCTTAATATGACCTTCTTAAAACAATTCCATATGTTAGCTTAGCAACCCCCTCCCCCAATGTCTTAGACTGTAAATAATGTAAACAGATAATGCAAAAAAATACAGATTATGCAGCTTAAACAGGAATTGGAGTAAAAGGCGAAAGAGAGAGAGGTCCCGCATGAGAGAAGGGCGATTTGTGTTAGTCATTTTAATGTATTTTCATTAGAGGGAACGATATTGTCATCTGGATTATTTTATATGTCCCCTCAGAGAACACTTTTTGAAGATTTGGGTTAAGTTAAGGACACTGCCAGTACTTGTTCTTCCTTCCTTCCCACTGCCAAGCCAAACATAGACTCCAACTACAGAGTGTTCAAAGCTAAAGCTCTGGGAGAGATATGGAACACAGTGACATGCTTTAGAAATACTAGCGTTCCAGCATGCCACCTCAAAGCTCTAGAACTCTGCAGTCGAAACAGTCGACTCATGATCAACTAACCAGATGGATACATTTGAAATTCAAACAATTCTAAAAATATGTTGCTTTGCATCACCCACTTCTCTCCTGGGCTCAGAATCAGACGATGGTCCCATCTACATAGACGATGTTATGTACAGCCCCAGCTAACCTCGCAGCAGCAGGGCAGAGATATTTAGGGTTGTCTGTTTTGTTACAGTCAAAAAACACTACCACGTGGGTAGTACTAGAATAGAGAACTTAGCTGACTCTTTTTTGCAGGGAAAGAAGAGCTGTGGTTCAAGATGCACTTGAACTCACAAAATAATTGTCATCTGATTTCACAAACAGTATGAGTCAAAGGCTTGGACACACCTACTCATTCAAGGGTTTTTCTGTAAGCTGTCATCTAGGCAAAGGGTGGCTACTTTGAAGAATCTCAAATATAAAATATATTTTGATTTTTTTAACACTTTTTTTGGTTACGATGTGATTCCATATGTGTTATTTCAGAGTTTTGATGTCTTCACTGTTATTCTACAATGTAGAAGATAGTAAAAATAAAAAAAAAAAATGATTAGGTGTGTCCAAACTTTCGACTGGTACTGTAAATATGGAGTGAAGTTGGGGAGTATGAGGATTATTTATGTCTGTAATAAAGCCCTTTTGTGGGGAAAAAGTAATTCTGATTGGCTGGGCCTGGCTACCCAGTGGGTGGGCCTGGCTGCCAAGCGGGTGGCCTTATGCCTACACATGGCTGCACCCCTGCTCAGTCATGTGAAATCCATAGATTAGGGCCTAATGAATTCATTTTAAATGACTGATTTCCTTATATGAACTGTAACTCAGTAAAATCTTTGAAATTGTTGCATTGTTGCACTTATATATTTGTTGAGTATATTAAAATTTAACTTTTACCTTTGGATACAGTCCTGTATATGAAGGATGGTCGGTTGATTTCAAAAATGAATCTACAAGTCATTAATATCCATCATCAAAATTTAACTTGAAAAATAAGGCTATCTCAAGTAAGACCTTATTTGAAGTGCATTTAAACTTTTATTTGATTTAGCGCTACTATTTTAATAACTTAGATTGTTTATTGAGATGGAGATGTGAATCCAACATATAAATCATTCATTTGTAGACAAACTGGATATTGAATTGTGAAGAGGGGAAGATGGGGTGAGGGGATGAGGGGAAGAGGGGAGGAGGGGATGAGGAGTAGAGGAGATGAGGGGTAGAGAGGATGAGGGGAAGAGGGGATGAGAGGATGAGAGGATGAGGGGATGAGGGGAGGAGAGGATGAGAGGATGAGGGGATGAGGGGTAGAGGGGTAGAGGAGATGAGGGGATGAGGGGAAGAGGGGATGAGGGGAGGAGAGGATGAGGGGATGAGGGGATGAGGGGAAGAGGGGAGGAGAGGATGAGAGGATGAGGGGATGAGGGGAGGAGAGGATGAGGGGATGAGGGGAGGAGAGGATGAGGGGAGGAGAGGATGAGGGGAGGAGAGGATGAGGGGATGAGGGGATGAGGGGGAGAGGATGTGGGGATGAGGGAAAGAGGGGAGGAGAGGAAGAGGAGATGAGGGGAAGAGGGGAAGAGGGGATGAGGGGAGGAGAGGATGAGAGGATGAGGGGATGAGGGGAGGAGAGGATGAGGGGATGAGGGGATGAGGGGAGGAGAGGAAGAGGAGATGAGGGGAAGAGGGGAAGAGGGGATGAGGGGATGAGGGGAGGAGTGGATGAGAGGATGAGGGGATGAGGGGATGAGGGGTTGGAGAGGAGGAGGGGATGAGGGGATGAGGGGAAGAGGGGAAGAGGGGAGGAGAGGATGAGGGGGATGAGGGGTAGAGGGGAAGAGGGGAGGAGAGGAGGAGGGGATGAGGGGAGGAGAGGATGAGGGGATGAGGGGAGGAGGGGATAAGGGGAAGAGGAGAGGATGAGGGGTAGAGGGGAGGAGAAGAGGAGGGGAGGAGGGGAAGAGGGGAGGAGAGGATGAGGGGATGAGGGGAGGAGGGGATGAGGGGAAGAGGAGAGGATGAGGGGTAAAGGGGTGACGGGAAGAGGGGTGTGTTGCCATCTCTCTCCTTTGTTTGTCTTGTCAGGGCGGCTCACATCAAACGTGTCACCAATCAATGGTCCAATTAGACTGGTCTGAGGTTGGTTTTCAGGCCTCAGAAGTGAGACAGGCCAGGTGTGTGTGTGTGTCTGTGTCGTGTCCCTCAGACTGTATATCAAATGCTACCCTATTCCCTATTATACCCTGGTCAAGAGTAGTGCACTATGTAGGGAATAAGGTACTGTTTGGGATGCAGAAGTTAGTCCACTGTTATCAGTTAACAAGGTCATCCAGCCAGCCACACAATGGCACCCGGTGTGAGAGAAGAGCAGAACAGAGAGAAGGAGCCCAGCATCTAGGATAAACTGTATACCGGTAACACCAGCCACAAAACACACAACAAAAGCTTTTGGTCATTTCTCCCTTTGAAAAAACACTGAAAAAAAAACCATGTAACTTAAGCTAACCCCATTCCGTACAAATATGCCCAACTGCGACATTCAAACGAGGCTGCAAAGAAAACGAATGGGACTGTGGCGACTGTGTTGACATCAAAATCTGGGGTGTGAACTACGTTTCTATTCAAGCGTTGATTGACATGGTAATGGCTTTATAGTATTGGAGAAAAGTTGAAAAAAAACTGACCCTTCCGATGCATAAAGCAACTAATTCTGTCTTACAACCTCTCTCCACCAGGTGTAGCCCTTTTCTCACCGTTTAAAAACAAGAAAGGGGACAGGGACAGGGTAAGAGGGGGGGGGATACCGAGTCATTTTTTTGCGTCATCACTGCAAGCTAGCCTCTCTGGGCTAGGCGGGACGAATTCGTCCCACCTACGTAACAGCCACTTTAAGCCTGTGGCGCGATTTTCAAAACCTTAAAAATCCTATTACTTCAATTTCTCAAACATATGACTATTTTACAGCTATTTAAAGACAAGACTCTCGTTAATCTAACCACACTGTCCGATTTCAAAAAGGCTTTACAACGAAAGCAAAACATTAGATTATGTCAGCAGAGTACCAAGCCAGAAATAATCAGACACCCATTTTTCAAGCTAGCATATAATGTCACATAAACCCAGAAGACAGCTAAATGCAACACTAACCTTTTACAAACTTCATCAGATGACACACCTAGGACATCATGTTACACACAGCATGCATTCTTTTGTTCAATAAAGGTCATATTTATATATAAAAACAGCATTTTACATCGGCGTCTGACGTTGACTAACTATTTTCCCCTCAAATGCGTCCCGGGAAACAGTGCATACTTCCTTTTATTACTATTCGAAAAAAATGTATTAAATTTATATTGTCAATCTAACATTTATAGATGAATATCTCTTGAGAACACCTGTCATACCAGATTTTAAATTAACTTTACTGGGTAATCACACTTTGCGATAAAAGGAGATGCGATACTCAGAAAATGAGCCTGGAAAACTAGCGCCGCGCCATCTTGGAACAATCGCAAGTCACATCTGATCTTGTATAATATTGTCAATAATCGCCTACCTTTAGTTGTCTTCATCAGAAAGCACTTCCAGGAATCCCAGGTCCACAACAGATGTATTTTCGGTCGAAAAAGTCCATAATTCATGTTCCATTAGCCTGCTGTTGGTAGCGTGTCCTAGGGCTATCTCCAAATCATCCGACGTGCGCGGGACAATAGTTTCGGAAAATGTACTTTTTACTTCCTCTAGGTTCGTTCAAACATGTCAAAGGTTGTAAAACATTCATCTTCAGGGCCTGTAACACCAAGAGAGCCATTAAGATTTGACGGGGACGATTGCAGAGTGTTTTGAAACATTTCCAAAGGTGGGGGTAGACTGGGCCGCCGACGTCATAATGGTGATGGCCCATCCCCTGTGACCAATTTCCAATGCGTCTCATTCACTGAGTTTTGACTGTATAAGGCTCAAACCACTGTGAAAAGACTGTGGACATCTAGTGGAAGCAATAGGAAGTGCTCAGTGAACTATTGCTCACGGTGTGATTAATAGGCAAAGTGATGAAGTCGAGTCCACAATTCAGAACTCCACTTCCTGTTTCAATCGGTCTCGGGGTTTTGACTGCCATATGAATTCTGTTATACTCACAGACACCATTCAAACAGTTTTAGAAACTTTAGGGTTTTTTCTATCCATATATAATAAGTATATGCATGTCCTAGCTTCTGAGTTTGATTAGTAGGCCGTTGAAAATGGGAACACATTTTTTTCAAAATGCGCTGTGGCGCCCCCTATCCTAGGGTATCCTTAAGAGGAATCTCAAAAGCCTCTGTTTACTTCTGAAGATCACTTTGGCACCGCCCTAAAAAACCCGATTCAAATTCGACACAAACCTTTAAATAGGTATGTAATGACACATTATATAAACTCTTTATAGTGTTTTATGTAAAAAAATTTGAGGCGAAAAGGTGATAAGTTGGATAGATCGAGTGAAAAAAAGTTGTTTCCTCACACGACATCTCTCCTTCTCACTATCACGCAGTAGGTTTCGCTTCCCCACCCGCCATTTTAAAAAAAGACCCGACGGAGCTCATTGCCTTCTTGAATCATGCAGAGACGGGCAGCATGAAGGGTCTCGTCATTGATTTTGTTGGAAAGGTGGAGAAATTGTGCTTTACAATGGTATTGATATTACAGTTGATCTGGATGTATTACGTTTTTTGGGGGCTCTAAAATAAGGTGTATTGTACAGACCAGCGCGATGTACAAAAGTGAGTTAGTTTACGTTATGTCTTAGTAAAGTTTAAATTAAAGTTTCAAGTTGTATTAGTTGTATGTGCAGGATACACATGGTGTACACTGTCCGTTTCAAATGCTTCTTTGCCAGCATTGAATTTTCACAAAATTTGGACAAAAAACAACGGATATATGTTGCCCTTAGAGTTGTGCAAAGTTGTTAGAATATTAGTCCAAGTGATCCACAGACGTAATGGTGCTTCCACCAAATATTACCTCTGGGGGGGACGTAACGGTGCTTCTTCCACCAAATATTACCTCTGGGAGGGGACGTAACGGTGCTTCCACCAAATATTACCTCTGGGGGGGACGTAACGGTGCTTCCACCAAATATTACCTCTGGAAGGGGACGTAACGGTGCTTCTTCCACCAAATATTACCTCTGGGAGGGGACGTAATGGTGCCTCCACCAAATATTAACTCTGGGGGGGACGTAACGGTGCTTCCACCAAATATTACCTCTGGGGGGGACGTAACGGTGCTTCCACCAAATATTACCTCTGGAAGGGGGCATAACGGTGCTTCTTCCACCAAATATTACCTCTGGGAGGGGACGTAACGGTGCTTCCACCAAATATTACCTCTGGGAGGGGACGTAACGGTGCTTCCACCAAATATTACCTCTGGGAGGGGACGTAACGGTGCTTCCACCAAATATTAACTCTGGGGGGGGACGTAACGGTGCTTCTTCCACCAAATATTACCTCTGGAAGGGGACGTAACGGTGCTTCTTCCACCAAATATTAACTCTGGGGGGGGACGTAACGGTGCTTCTTCCACCAAATATTACCTCTGGGGGGGACGTAACGGTGCTTCTTCCACCAAATATTACCTCTGGGAGGGGACGTAACGGTGCTTCTTCCACCAAATATTACCTCTGGGAGGGGACGTAACGGTGCTTCCACCAAATATTACCTCTGGGAGGGGACGTAACGGTGCTTCTTCCACCAAATATTACCTCTGGGAGGGGACGTAACGGTGCTTCCACCAAATATTACCTCTGGGAGGGGACGTAACGGTGCTTCCACCAAATATTACCTCTGGAAGGGGGACGTAACGGTGCTTCTTCCACCAAATATTACCTCTGGAAGGGGACGTAACGGTGCTTCTTCCACCAAATATTAACTCTGGGGGGGACGTAACGGTGCTTCTTCCACCAAATATTACCTCTGGGGGGGACGTAACAGTGCTTCTTCCACCAAATATTACCTCTGGGAGGGGACGTAACGGTGCTTCCACCAAATATTAACTCTGGGGGGGGACGTAACGGTGCTTCTTCCACCAAATATTACCTCTGGGAGGGGACGTAACGGTGCCTCCACCAAATATTACCTCTGGGGGGGACGTAACGGTGCTTCCACCAAATATTACCTCTGGAAGGGGACGTAACGGTGCCTCCACCAAATATTGTGTGTGTGGTGTGTGTGTGTGTGTGTGTGTGTGTGTGTGTGTGTGTGGGTGTGTGTGTGTGTGTGTGTGTGTGTGTGTGTGTGTGTGTGTGTGTGTGTGTGTGTGTGTGTGTGTGTGTGTGTGTGTGTGTGTGTGTGTGTGGTCTGATGGCAATAGAAGCTGTTCAACAGTCTGATGGCCCTGTCAATGAGGATGGGGGCGTGCTCCCTCCTCCGTCTCCCGTAGTCCACGATCCTCCGTCTCCCGTAGTCCCTGTCATGTCATCAGCAAACCTGACGTTTGAGTTGGAGTCATGCGTAGCCACGCAGTCATGGATAAACAGGGAGTACAGGAGGTGTCACGTTCGTTAGATGAAGGATCGGACCAATGTGCAGCGTGAGTAGCGTTCCACATAATTTATTATAAAGTCAAACGTAATGCAATTACAAAACAAATAAAGAATAGACGAACCGTGACTACAATGCAACTATACATAAACAATATCCCATAACCCCCCAGTGAAAAACAAGCTACTTAAGTATGATCCCCAATTAGAGACAACGATACCAGCTGCCTCTAATTGGGAATCATACCAATCACCTAAACATAGAAAAACTAAACTAGAACCCCACATAGAAAATAACAACTAGAAAAAACCCCTGTCACGCCCTGACCTACTCTACCATAGAAAATAAAAGCTTTCTATGGTCAGGACGTGACAGGAGGGGGCTGAGAATACACCCCTGGGGGGGCCCATGTTAAGGATTAGTGTGTCAGAGACGTTGTTGCCTAGCCTCACTACGTTGGGGTTGTCCATCAGGAAGTCTAGGACCCAGCTTTACAGGGACGGGTACAGACCCGGGGGCCCTGAGTTTAGTGATGACCTTGGTGGGCACTATATCATTGAAAGCAGAGCTGTAGTCAATGAACAGCATTCTCACATAGGTATTTCTCATGTCCAGGTGGAACAGGGCGGCGTAGTGAGTCTATGGTGTCGGACACGGTGGAGGTAATATGGTCCTTGACCAGCACCTCTGAAAGCACTTCATGATGGCAGAAGTGAGTGAATAGGATCAGTTACTCTGATTGTAATATGTAATGTCTTAGGTAAGGCCAGAGTATTGAGTTCAGAGTGAAGGAATAGGGCTAGACCTTGTTAATGCACTGAGTTAAATGTATTTTTACAAACGGCTCATTAAACTGCAGATTGTATTTGAGGGTGTAGCTACAAACTTGGTATTGATTAGGTTGATGTCATTCATCAGGCTTGCGAGGAAGGAAAACAGGAATCAATTGATTCATCACAGAAACAGACCTGTTTCTGCTGCTAATGCAGGCCTAATATCCTGTGTCTGTATTTATATAGATAAATGCTGAAGTGTACATATTGTATTTTATCAGACTGTAGATCTTCCATAATTGGAAAGCGGTCTATGACAAGAACCAAAAATATATAAAAAAAATATTTTGGGTGCTTTAGAATAGTTTTTGTTTATTTCCTGCTTTAGACTGAGTAAGGATTATTTGGGATTTAATGTGTTGGAATCACCAGGATGTCAGGCCATGCAGAAACATACGATGGCAGGCCACGCAGAATCACAGGATGGCAGGCCATGCAGTACTTCACAGGATGGCAGGCCATGCAGTACTTCACAGGATGGCAGGCCATGCAGTACTTCACAGGATGGCAGGCCATGCAGTACTTCACAGGATGGCAGGCCATGCAGAATCACAAGATGGCAGGCCACGCATAATCACAGGATGGCAGGCCACGCATAATCACAGGATGGCAGGCCATGCAGTACTTCACAGGATGGCAGGCCATGCAGAATCACAGGATGGCAGGCCACGCATAATCACAGGATTGCAGGCCATGCAGAATCACAGGATGGCAGGCCACGCATAATCACAGGATGGCAGGCCACGCATAATCACAGGATGGCAGGCCATGCAGTACTTCACAGGATGGCAGGCCATGCAGAATCACAGGATGGCAGGCCACGCATAATCACAGGATTGCAGGCCATGCAGAATCACAGGATGGCAGGCCATGCAGTACTTCACAGGATGGCAGGCCATGCAGAATCACAGGATGGCAGGCCACGCAGTACTTCACAGGATGGCAGGCCATGCAGAATCACAGGATTGCAGGCCATGCAGAATCACAGGATGGCAGGTCATGCAGTACTTCACAGGATGGCAGGCCACGCAGTACTTCACAGGATGGCAGGCCATGCAGTACTTCACAGGATGGCAGGCCATGCAGTACTTCACAGGATGGCAGGCCATGCAGAATCACAGGATGGCAGGCCACGCATAATCACAGGATGGCAGGCCACGCATAATCACAGGATGGCAGGCCATGCAGTACTTCACAGGATGGCAGGCCATGCAGAATCACAGGATGGCAGGCCACGCATAATCACAGGATTGCAGGCCATGCAGAATCACAGGATGGCAGGCCATGCAGTACTTCACAGGATGGCAGGCCATGCAGAATCACAGGATGGCAGGCCACGCAGTACTTCACAGGATGGCAGGCCATGCAGAATCACAGGATTGCAGGCCATGCAGAATCACAGGATGGCAGGCCATGCAGAATCACAGGATGGCAGGTCATGCAGTACTTCAGCCTAACTGAACATTTTGATTAGATGTTAATGAGTCTTCTTCATCAGAGTTCAACACCTGAAACATTAAACACATTTGGCTAGGTTACCTTACTGATTTCTAGGTATATGGGTTACCTTACTAGTTACTATTTATCTAGGTTACCTTACTGATGTCTGGTTATCTTGGTTACCTTACCAGTATGCATATACTTTAGGTTACTTTACTGGTTACAGGTATCTGGGTTACCTTACTGGTTACTAGGTATCTGGTTTACCTTACTGGTTACAGGTATCTGGTTTACCTTACTGGTTACTAGGTATCTGGGTTACCTTACTGGTTACTAGGTATCTGGTTTACCTTACTGGTTACAGGTATCTGGTTTACCTTACTGGTTACTAGGTATCTGGGTTACCTTACTGGTTACTAGGTATCTGGTTTACCTTACTACTGTTGGTTGCCTAATAATATATGTCTTTGGGCTGACAACGTGATTTCTCTTGCCCCAGATCATGTGTGGGTGTCATGTAGGTGTCAGCCCAGCAGTGCCCTCTACGGCTGCCGTGAAAACAGCATGTCCCGTTTCCTGTAGTTCTGCTAAAGACACACACACACACACACACACACACACACACACACACACACACACACACACACACACACACACACACACACACACACACACAGTTCCTCTTTCACAGTCAGAGACCCTAGCTGGAGCTGCACTCACGCAGAGAACAAGAACATTAAACGCATTACAGTCACTTAGGACATAGAGAAGGAGGGAGAAGTGTGGAGAGAAAGTGAAAGAGAGATAGAGAGATAGAAAATGAGAGGGGAGAGAGGGGTGGGAGAGAGATGGAGAGAGAGAGGGAGATGGAGAGAGAGAGGAAGATGGAGAGAGAGAGGGAGATGGAGAGAGAGAGAGGGGTGGGGAGAGAGATGGAGAGAGAGGGGTGGGGAGAGAGATGGAGAGAGAGGGAGATGGAGAGAGAGGGGTGGAGAGAGAGAGGGGTGGGGAGAGAGATGGAGAGAGAGGGAGATGGAGAGGGAGAGAGAGGGAGATGGAGAGGGAGAGAGAGAGAGGGGTGGAGAGAGAGAGGGGTGGGGAGAGAGAGGGGTGGGGAGAGAGATGGAGAGAGAGGGGTGGGGAGAGAGATGGAGAGAGAGGGGTGGGGAGAGAGATGGAGAGAGAGAGGGAGATGGAGAGAGAGAGATGGAGAGAGAGGGAGATGGAGAGGGAGAGGAAGATGGAGAGAGAGAGAGAGAGGGGTGGAGAGAGAGAGGGAGATGGAGAGAGAAAGAGAGAGGGTGATGAGAGAGAGAGGGGTCTGGGAGAGATAGGGAGATGGGTGGGGAGAGAGATGGAGAGAGAGGGAGATGATAGGGAGAGAGAGAGGGGTGGGGAGAGAGATGGAGAGAGAGGGGTGGGGAGAGAGAGGGAGATGGAGAGGGAGAGAGAGAGGGGTCTGGGAGAGAGAGGGAGATGGAGAGAGATGGAGAGAGGGGTGGAGAGAGAGAGGGAGATGGAGAGAGGGGTGGAGAGAGAGAGGGAGATGGAGAGAGAAAGAGAGAGGGTGATGGAGAGAGAACTATGCAACACTGTCAACCATTACTGTTAAAAAAGCTGGTATTTCACAGCACATAAATGTAATCTTATTCCAGCAGATTTGATATATGTATCAAAATATATATTTTTTTCCGAATGATTTAGACAGCTAGTTATCAATGCCAAGAAGACCCCATAACAGCCAGCGATATGCATCTATGGCTGTAGCTAGCGATGCCTAGGGCTGTGTCACAGATGGCAGTCCCTATGCCCTTCAGAGTGCACTACTTTTGACTAGAGCACTTATGGACCCTGGTCTAAAGTAGTGCACTATATAAGGGAATAGGGATGCCATTTGGGATACTGACCCAGTGTTGCAGTGAGAAAACCAATCAATGATAGAAAGAATTCATCCATCAAACCCAATGCTATCACAGATCTCATTAGTGCTTTTATTGAACCAAATTGCAGTTTTACTTTGTCAAGACGAGACGTCTGCTACGCTCGCTAGGCAGCATCACAAATGGCACCCTATTCCCTATACAGTGCACTACTTTAGACCAGGCCCCATAGGGAATAGGCTGCTATTTGGGACGCGGACTCATAGCTACATCTGAATAGCATCGTTTTCTAGCTGCCTTCAAACGGTTTTGATCTGTGCATTAATTTCCTCTGTTCAGAACGAATCGCATGATATCTCACAGGATGTATATAATTTGTTATCGTTTGTAATGCAGACAGACACAGGTATAAAGACAGACAGAGCTATGCAGACAGACACAGGTATAAAGATAGACAGAGATATGCAGACAGACACAGATATACAGACAGACACATATACACAGACAGACACAGGTATGCAGACAGACACAGATATACAGACAGACACAGATATGCAGACAGACGTAGATATACAGACAGACACAGGTATGCAGACAGACACAGATATGCAGACAGACACAGGTATACAGACAGATACTGTTGTACAGATGGGTTATTTTACAGTTTTAGGATCCATCCTACTATCATTTAGGATTCATCCTTCTATCATTTAGGATCAATCCTTCTATCATTTATGATCCATTCATCTATCCACCCCTTTGTTTCCAGTTGTGTCGGCTCACATGAGCAAAGCTGACCAGCATGGTACCAAGTTTGTTGTGTTTGACCTCCCAACTCTCTCCCGTCACGTGTTAGCGTGGACAGATCTACAGACAGATCTACAGACAAAAAAAGGGGGCGTATCCTTAAGAGGTTTTAAGGACACTACCAGTACAGTTCTTACTTCCACTGCCAAGCCAATGACTGTTAAGAGGTTAACAATACACTACCAAAGTTCTATCAACACATTGACTGTAGTATTCGCGCTGGTAAAACACTCAACCACTGCTACTTCCCTTTTAGAAATGCCTACAAGGCCCTCCCCCGCCCTCCCTTCAGCAAATCAGATCACGACTCCATTTTGCTCCTCCTTTCCTGTAGGCAGAAACTCAAACAGGAAGTACACGTACTAAGGTCTATTCAACACTGATCTGACCAATCGGAAACCATGCTTAAAGATTGTTTCCATCACGTGGACTGGGATATGTTCCGGGTGGCCTCTGAGAATAACATTGACGTATACATGGACACGGTGACTGAGTTCATCAGGAAGTGTATAGGGGATGTTGTTCCCACTGTGACTATTAAAACCTACCCAAACCAGAAACCGTAGACGGCAGTATTCGTGCACAACTGAAAGCTTGAACCATCGCATTTAATCACGGCAAGGTGACTGGGAATATGGTTCAATACAAACAGTGTAGTTATTCCCTCAATAAGGTAATCAAACAGGCAAAACGTCAGTATAGAGAAAAAGTGGAGTCATAATTCAACGGCTCAAACACGAGACGTATGTGGCCGGGTCTACAAACAATCATGGACTACAAAGGGAAAACCAGCCATGTCACGGACACCGACGTCTTCCCCCAAGGCAAGCTAAACACCTTCTTCACCCGCTTTGAGGAAAACCCAGTGCCACCGAAGTGGCCCACTCCAAAGCACTGTGGGTTCTCGTTTTCTGTGGCCGACGTGAGTAAGACTTTTATGCGTGTAAACCCTCGCATGGCAGCCGGACCAGAGCAGCATCCCTAGCCACGTCCTCAGAGCATGCAGGTAACTGAACTAAATGAGTACAGCCCAGTAGCACTCACTTCTGTCATTATGAAGTGCTTTGAGAGACTAGTCAAGGATCATACCACCTCTACTTTACCTGACACTCTAGACCCACTCCAATTTGCTTACTGTCCCAATAGATCCACAGACAACGCAATCGCACTACACACTGCCCTATCCAATCTGGACAATAAGAATGCCCATGTAAGAATGTTGTTAAATGACTATAGCTCAGCCTTCAACACCATAGTACTCTCCAAGCTCATCATTAAGCTCGGGGCCCTGGGTCTGAACCCCGCCCTGTGCAACTGGGTCCTCGACGTGACTGCAGTGGAGAAGGTGGAAAGGTTCAAGTTACTCGGCGTACACATCACTGACAATCTGAAATGGTCCACCCATACAGACATTGTAGTGAAGAAGGCACAACAGTCCTTCTTCAACCTCAGGAGGCTGAAGACATTTGGCTTGGCACCTAAGACCCTCTTTTACAGATGCACAATTGAGAGCATCCTGTCCGGCTGTATCACCGCCTGGTACAGCAACCGCACCACCCGCAACCGCAGGGCTCTCCAGAGGGTGGTGCGGTCTGCCCATCACCGGAGGAAAACTACCTGCCCTCCAGGACACCTACAGCACCCAATGTCACAAAAAAGGCCAAAAAGATCATCAAGCACATCAACCACCTGAGACACAACTATCATCCAGAAGGCGAGTACAGAGTGAAAAACAGCTTCTATCTCAAGGCCATCAGACAGTTAAATAGCCATCACTAGCCGGCTACCATCTGGTTACTCTACCCTGCACCTTAGAGGCTGCTGCCTTTTAATAGACATGGAATCACTGGCCACTTTAAAAATGTAGTACTAGTCACTTAACCTCTATGGGCTAGGTGGGACGCTTGCGTCCCACCTACTCAACAGCCAGTTGAATCCTGTGGCGCGTTATTCAAATACCTTAGATATGATATTACTTAAATTTTTCAAAAATATGACTATTTTACACCATTTTAAAGATAAGACTCTCGTTAATCTAATCACACTGTCCGATTTCAAAAAGGCTTTACAACGAAAGCAAAACATTAGATTAAGTCAGCAGAGTACCCAGCCAGAAATAATCAGACACCCATTTTTCAAGCTAGCATATAATGTCACATAAACCCAAACCACAGCTAAATGTAGCACTAACCTTTGATGATCTTCATCAGATGACAACCCTAGGACATTATGTTATACAATACATGCATGTTTTGTTCAATCAAGTTCATATTTATATCAAAAACCAGCTTTTTACATTAGCATGTGACTAGCATGTGACTAGCATTCCCACCGAACACTGCCGGTGAATTTACTAAATTACTCACGATAAACGTTCACAAAAAGCATAAGAATTATTTTAAGAATTATAGATACAGAACTCCTCTATGCACTCGATATGTCCAATTTTAAAATAGCTTTTCGGTGAAAGCACATTTTGCAATATTCTCAGTAGATAGCCCGGCATCACAGGGCTAGCTATTTAGACACCCTGCAAGTTTAGCACTCATCAAAGTCAGATTTACTATAAGAAAAATGTTATTACCTTTGTTGTCTTCGTCAGAATGCACTCCCAGGACTTCTACTTCAATAACAAATGTTGGTTTGGTCCAAAATAATCCATCGTTATATCCAAACAGCGGCGTTTTGTTCGTGCGTTCTAGACACTATCCTAAAGGGTAAATAAGGGTGGCGAGCATGGCGCAATTCGTGACAAAAAAATTCTAAATATTCCATTACCGTACTTCGAAGCATGTCAACCGCTGTTTAAAATCAATTTTTCTGCCATTTTTCTCATAAAAAAGCGATAATATTCCGACCGGGAATCTGATTTTAGGTAAGCAGACAAAGGAAAAGAAAGCATTCGGTCGAAGCGGGCACGCGCCTAAGCCCATAGTACTCTGAGTGGCCACTTGCCAAAAGCGATAAAGTGTTTCAGCCAGAGCCTGCCTCGATATCGTTCAGCTTTTTCCCGGGCTCTGAGACCCTATGGAAGCCGTAGGAAGTGTCACGTTATTGCACAGATCCTGAGTCTTCAATAAAAAGAGCCAAGATGAAACATTACTTCTCAGACAGGCCACTTCCTGCTTGAAATCTTCTCAGGTTTTGGCCTGCCATATGAGTTCTGTTATACTCACAGACACCATTCAAACAAAGCCAATAATTATATGCATATTCTAGTTACTGGGCAGGAGTAGTAACCAGATTAAATCGGGTACGTTTTTTTATCCAGCCGTGTCAATACTGCCCCCTAGCCCTAACAGGTTAAATAATGTTTAAATACTGGTTTACTCATCTCAAACTCAGCAAAAAAAGAAATGTCCTCTCACTGTCAACTGCATTTATTCTCAGCAAATTTAAGATGTGTAAATATTAGTATGAACATAACAAGATTGAACAACTGAGACATAAACTGAATAAGTTCCACAGACATCTAACTAACATAAATGGAATAATGTTTCCCTGAACAAAGGGGGGGGGGTCAAAATCAAAAGTAACAGTCAGTATCTGGTGTGGCCACCAGCTGCATTAAGTACTGCAGTGCATCTCCTCCTCATGGACTGCACCAGATTTGCCAGTTCTTGCTGAGAGATGTTACCCCACTCCTCCACCAAGGCACCTGCAAGTTCCAGGACATTTCTGGTGGGAATGGCCCTAGCCCTCACCCTCCAATCCAACAGGTCCCAGGCGTGCTCGCTGGCCATGAAAGAACACTGACATTCCTGTTTTGCAGGAAATCACGTACAGAATGAGCAGTACGGCTGGTGGCATTGTCATGCTGGAGGGTCATGTCAGGATGAGCCTGCAGGAAGGGTACCACATGAGGGAGGAGGATGTCTACCTGTAACGCACAGTGTTTAGATTGCCTGCAATGACAACAAGCTCAGTCCGATGATGCTATGACACACCGCCCCAGACCATGACGGACCCTCCACCTCCAAATTGATCCCGCTCCAGAGTACAGACCTTGGTGTAATGTTCATTCCTTAGACGATAAACGCAAATCCGACCATCACCCCTGGTAGACAAAACCGCGACTCGTCAGTGAAGAGCACTTTTTGCCAGTCCTGTCTGGTCCAGCGACGGTGGGTTTGTGCCCATAGGTGACATTGTTGCCAGTGATGTCTGGTGAGGACCTGCCTTACAGCAGGCCTACAAGCTCTCAAGCCATCCTCTCTCAGCCTATTGCGGACAGTCTGAGCACTGATGGAGGGATTGTGCATTCCTGGTGTAACTCGGGCAGTTGTTGTTGCCATCCTGTAGCTGTCCCGCAGGTGTGATGTTCAGATGTACCAATCCTGTGCAGGTGTTGTTACACGTGGTCTGCCACAGCAAGGACGATCAGCTGTCCGTCCTGTTTCCCTGTAGCGCTGTCTTAGGCTTCTCACAGACATTGCAATTTATTTCCCTGGCCACATCTGCAGTCCTTATGCCTCCTTGCAGCATGCCTAAGGCACGTTCACGCAGATGAGCAGGGACCCTGGGCATATTTCTTTTGGTGTTTTTCAGAGTCAGTAAAAAGGCCTCTTTTGTGTCCTAAGTTTTCATAACTGTGACCTTAATTGCCTACCGTCTGTAAGCTGTTAGTGTCTTATCGACCGTTCCACAGGTGCATGTTCATTAATTGTTTATGGTTCATTGAACAAGCATGGGAAACAGTGTTTAAACCCTTTACAATGAAAATCTATGAAGTTATTTTTATGAATTATCTTTGATAAACAGGGTCCTGAAAAAGGGGCGGTTCTTTTTTTGCTGAGTTTATGTATATACTAGATTCTTTTCTACTATATTTTAGCTCGTCCTAATATTTATACAGTGCATTCGGAAAGTATTCAGACCCCTTGACTTTTTCCACATTTTGATACCTTACAGCCTTATTCTAAAATGGATTAAAAAAAAATGAAAATCTACACACATTACCCAATAATGAAAAAGAGAAAAAAGGTCTTTAGACATTTTTGCAAATGTGTAAAAAAATAAAAATAGAAATGCCTTGTTTACATAAATATTCAGACCGTTTCCTGTGAGACTCGAAATTGTACTCAGGTGCATCCTGTTTCCATTGATAATCCTTGAGATGTTTCTACAACTTGATTGGAGTCCACCTGTGGTAAATTCAATTGATTGGCCATGATTTGGAAAGGCACACACCTGTCTACAGAAGGTCCCACAGTTGACAGTGCATGTTAGAGCAACAACCAGGCCATGAGGTCAAAGGAAATGTCCTTAGAACTCCGAGACAGGATTGTGTCGAGGCACAGATCTGGGGAAGGGAACCAAAACATTTTCTGCAGCCTTGTAGGTCCCTGTCACAACTTCCGCCGAAGTTGGTCCCTCTCCGTATTCGGGCGGCGTTCGGCAGTCGAAGTCACCGACCTTCTAGCCATCGCTGATCCTCTTTTCATTTTCCTTTGGTTTTGTCTTGTCTTCCATCACACCTGGTTCCAAATCCCATCAATTACATGTTGTGTATTTAACCCTCTGTTCCCCCTCATGTCCTTGTCGGTGATTGATTGTTTATTGTGCACGTCTGTCCTGGTGTGCGTCGGGTTATGTACCCATTATTTGATTGTTCTGTTTTCCGGTGTTTTTTTTGGTATTAAACTGCGCCGTTTGGAACCACAGTTTTTGTTCTCCTGCGTCTGACTTCTCTGCCGCCAGTACGCACTCCTTACAGTCCCCAAGAACACAGTGGCCTCCGTCATTCTTAAGATGTTTCGAACCACCAAGATTCTTCCTAGAGCTTGCTGCCCAGCCAAACTGAGCAATCCGGGCAGAAGGGCTTTGGTCAGGGAGGTGACCAAGAACCCGATGGTCACTCTGACAGAGCTCCAGAGCTCCTGTGATGAGATGGGAGAACCTTCCAGAACCACACAGCCAAAGCAACGCAGGATTGTCTTCGCAACAAGTCTCTGGTTGTCCTTGAGTGGCCCACCTAGAGCCCGGACTTAAACCCGATCGAACATCTCTGGAGAGACCTGAAAATAGATGTGCAGCAACGCTCCCCATCCAACCTGACCGAGCTTGAGAGGATCTGCATACAAAAATGGTAGAAACTCCCCAAATAAAGGTGTGCCAAGCTTGTAGCTTCATACCCAAGAAGACTCGAGGCTGTAATTGCTGCCAAAGGTGCTTCAACCAAGTACTGAGTGAAGGGTCTGAAAACTTCTGTTTCTTATCTTGAATAAATTTGCAAAAAATTAGAATAGCCAATTTTTGCTTTGTCGTTCTGTGATATTGTGTGTAGATTGACGACGGGGAGAAATAAAAATGAATCACTTTTAGAATAAGGCTCTAACATAACAAAATGTGGAAAAAGTCAGGGGTCTGAATACTTTCCAAATGCACTGTGTTTTACTTCATTCCATTCTTTTACTTTTAGAATTGTGTGTATTGCTGTGAATTGTTAGATACTACTGCACTACAAGCATTTCGCTACACCCGCAATAACATCTGCTAAAGATGTGTATTTGGCCAATAAAATTTGACTTGATTAAATATTCAAGCATTGTATCTCTCACTGCAGGCTTCAGTCACACAAAAACTATACTTAAATCAAAACTGGTTCTCTAGCAGATTACCACGTGTTCAAGAATGGTCTTTTTTTCCCTTCATTCAGATTACCTCTTATCTCCAAAATATCACTATTTTCAAAACAAGACATAAAAATCGGGTTGCAATTTCAGTTCAATCTACCAGAAAAGTGGGAACTCATTCAAGGCTGGTGCTGTATATTATGGTGCAGTACACCTGCTGTATATGATTTAAAACATGTCCCTCCAGAGATATATGGGAATCTATCTTCCTCTCCTCTTGTTTATCTTCCACCTGTTTTTTCTCTCTTCTTTTCGCAGGACTTTCCTTCCCTCTCTCCTCTGTCTTGTAATCCACCTCTTCTCCCCTCCCTTGTCCCCTCGCCTCCTCTCCTTTGCTCTCTTCCTCCACCTCTACTTTCCTATCTTCTCTCCTCTTCTCTTCTCTTTTACTCACCTCTCCTCTCCACCTCTCCTCCTCTCCTCTTTTCGTCCTCACCTCTCCTCTCTTCCTCTTCTCCTCCTCAACTCCATCCTCTCCTCTCTTCCGCTTCTCCTCCTCAACTCCATCCTCTCCTATTTCCTCTCCTTTCTCCTCTCCTCTCCTTTCTCCTCTCCTCTCCTTTCTCCTCCTCAACTCCATCCTCTCCTCTTTCCTCTCCTTTCTCCTCCTCTCCTCTCCTCCACCTCAACTCTATCCTCACCTCTCCTCTCTTCCTCTTCTCCCCCTCACCTCTCATGTCCTCTTTTCCTCTTCTCCTCCTCACCTCTCCTCCTCAACTCCATCCTCTCCTCTCTTTCCACTCCTTCCTCCTTTCCTCTCCTCTTTTCCTCCTCACCTCTCCTCTCTTTCTCCTCTCCTCTCCTCCACCTCAACTCTCTCCACTCCTCTCCACTCCTCTCCTCAACTCTATCCTCACCTCTCCTCTCTTCCTCTCCTCTCTTCCTCTTCTCCCCCTCACCTCTCATGTCCTATTTTCCTCTTCTCCTCCTCACCTCTCCTCCTCAACTCTCCTCTCCTCCTCACCTCTCCCTCTTCCTTTCATCCCTTCCTCTACTTTACTCTCCACTCCTCTGCAATCGATCGGGTCTGCTGGATGGAGAAATCTGATATGTATTACCTCCATACCAAAAGCATCTACCTACAATGTTTGACATTGAAGAAACAACTCAATTAGATCTGGGCAGGTATTAACAACAACAAGAAAAGGGGGAAAATAAAGGATCCTCCAGAGCGTATCCTGTTTAGATCTGGGGAATTTATTTGACCTCCAGATGAAAGGAATGAAGCATGTTTGGAAAACAAGATGGTGGACTTATGAATATAGCAGGCTTCCTACAAAAATATTTTGTATTCATGACAGACAACCATAAACTATCATAAACTGAATATGTTACCTGTCATCTTGTCTCTGTGTTATTCTAGGATGTGAGTCATATAGAAGCACATTACCTTTAACCCATGAACCCATAACATTTAAAATAATATATATATTTCACCTTTATTTAACCAGGTAGGCCAGTTGAGAATAAGTTCTCATTTACAACTGCCACCTGGCCAAGATAAAGCAAAGCATTGTGACACAAACAAAAACACAGAGTTACACATGGAATAAACAAACGTACATTTGCACCCACTATGTACAGTGTGTGCAAATGAGGTAAGATTAGGGAGGTAAGGCAACAAAATAGGCCGTAGTGGCGAAATAATTACAATTTAGCAATTAAACACTGGAGTGATAGATATGCAGAAGATGAATGTGCAAGTAGAGATACTGGGGTGCAAAAGAGCAAAAAAATAAATAACAATATGGGGATGAGGTAGGATGGATGGAACGAATTATCAAAGGGCTCCCGAGTGGCGCAGCGGTCTAAGGCACTGCATCTCACTGCAAGAGGTGTCACTACAGTCCCTGGTTCAATTCCAGGCTGTATCACATCCGGTCATAATTGGGAGTCCCAAAGGGTGGCGCACAATCGTCCCAGCGTCGTCCGGGTTAGAGTTGGGCCAGTGTAGGCCAGCCATCATTGTAAAATACCAATTTGTTCTTAACTGACTTGTCTAGTTAAATAAAATAAGGAAAAGACTACAGCAGAACATAGAAGACGTCATGGCCATCGTAACAACATGAGTGAGTAGGGTCGACTGTCGTCAAAAACAATTCAGCCCCATCTTTGCCCACACATCATTGTGGAACTATAAATGTAGCTATTTTCACAGTACATGACACGCATAAGGCTGAAAGGAATTTCAGAATGAATATTCCATCCCATCTCAGGCTCTACACTAAACACATGTTCTATACATGAGGTGTAAGTCAGTATTAACGCCAATGGTTTGCGTCCCGAATGGCAGCCCTATTCCCTATGTGGTGCACTACATTAGATGGACCCTGGTCTCTAAAGTAGTGCACCATGTAGGGAATAGTGTGCTATTTTGTACGCAGACCCGGTATTAACACCGTGACTATATTAGGCCTCAAGGCATGCAGAGCACATGGCTGTGTGTAATCAATTAGGCTGTTTAGTTTCAGGTGCAGATTTTTGAATTGAACAGGATACCATTTGGGATGTAGCTTTGTGCCCTAGCTATCTGGACGCTTGCTGGCTCTTCTAAGTGTTTCACTGCTGATCTACAGGGTCACACAAAGGTTTACCCGTGATTACTGCATCAGTATTAATGCACACTCCTCACAGACATAATATTAACACACACACACACACAGCATGCACACGCACACAGGCACATAATCACGCACACACAAGCACACACACACACAGTCACACAAGCACACCTGTTGGTATAGATGAATACAAATGAATACCACTGACTTTGTTATTTATCTCCGCTCTGCTTGTAGAGACAAGGCAGGGCAAAGTTGTCAAGTATAATGTGTATTCAAAAATGAATCAGATGGCATACAGAATGAAAATATATACACTGCTCAAAAAAATAAAGGGAACACTTAAACAACACAATGTAACTCCAAGTCAATCACACTTCTGTGAAATCAAACTGTCCACTTAGGAAGCAACACTGATTGACAATACATTTCACATGCTGTTGTGCAAATGGTATAGACAACAGGTGGAAATTATAGGCAATTAGCAAGATACCCCCAATAAAGGAGTGGTTCTGCAGGTGGGGACCACAGACCACTTCTCAGTTCCTATGCTTCCTGGCTGATGTTTTGGTCACTTTTGAATGCTGGCGGTGCTTTCACTCTAGTGGTAGCATGAGACGGAGTCTACAACCCACACAAGTGGCTCAGGTAGTGCAGCTCATCCAGGATGGCACATCAATGCGAGCTGTGGCAAGAAGGTTTGCTGTGTCTGTCAGCGTAGTGTCCAGAGCATGGAGGCGCTACCAGGAGACAGGCCAGTACATCAGGAGACGTGGAGGAGGCCGTAGGAGGGCAACAACCCAGCAGCAGGACCGCTGCCTCCGCCTTTGTCCAAGGAGGAGCAGGAGAAGCACTGCCAGAGCCCTGCAAAATGACCTCCAGCAGGCCACAAATGTGCATGTGTCTGCTCAAATGGTCAGAAACAGACTCCATGAGGGTGGTATGAGGGCCCGACGTCCACAGGTGGGGGTTGTGCTTACAGCCCAACACCGTGCAGGACGTTTGGCATTTGCCAGAGAACACCAAGATTGGCAAATTCGCCACTGGCGCCCTGTGCTCTTCACAGATGAAAGCAGGTTCACACTGAGCACATGTGACAGACGTGACAGTCTGGAGACGCCGTGGAGAACGTTCTGCTGCCTGCAACATCCTCCAGCATGACCGGTTTGGCGGTGGGTCAGTCATGGTGTGGAGTGGCATTTCTTTGGGGGGCTGCACAGCCCTCCATGTGCTCGCCAGAGGTAGAGGTGACTGCCATTAGGTACCGAGATGAGACCCTCAGACCCCTTGTGAGACCATATGCTGGTGCGGTTGGCCCTGGGTTTCTCCTAATGCAAGACAATGCTAGACCTCATGTGGCTGGAGTGTGTCAGCAGTTCCTGCAAGAGGAAGGCATTGATGCTATGGACTGGCCCGCCTGTTCCCCAGACCTGAATCCAATTGAGCACATCTGGGACATCATGTCTCGCTCCATCCACCAACGCCACGTTGCACCACAGACTGTCCAGGAGTTGGCGGATACTTTAGTCCAGGTCTGGGAGGAGATCCCTCAGGAGACCATCCGCCACCTCATCAGGAGCATGCCCAGGCGTTGTAGCGAGGTCATACAGGCACGTGGAGGCCACACACACTACTGAGCCTCATTTTGACTTGTTTTAAGGACATTACATCAAAGTTGGATCAGCCTGTAGTGTGGTTTTCCACTTTAATTTTGAGTGTGACTCCAAATCCAGACCTCCATGGGTTGATAAATTGGATTTCCATTGATTATTTTTGTGTGATTTTGTTGTCAGCACATTCAACTATGTAAAGAAAAAAAGTATTTAATAAGATGATTTCTTTCATTCAGATCTAGGATGTGTTGTTTAAGTGTTCCCTTTATTTTTTTGAGCAGCATATATATACCACCAAAATCAACTCAAACCTATAGACTCAGTTTCTTAAACATAAATTAAAATGCAAAATGAAGAAACAATGGGCTCTATACAATCCGCATCGAGGAAGTTCAGCGTTTCAGCGTGATTGAAATGTAAAGGCAATGTTCCAGGTGTTGGCAGATACTGCATTCACCGCAAATGCTGCATATGTCGGCTCAATGAGAAAGTACATTTACATTTCTGTCGCGTAATCTGTAAGGAATCAGATATCTGTAAGGCTTCAACGATCTGTAA
>NC_138302.1:101743771-101766271 GCF_965601325.2 Salmo salar
GAAGGTCTTAATCACGTCGGCTGCGGAGAGCGTGATCACACAGTATTCCAGAACACCTGATACTCTCATGTATGTTTCAGTGTTACTTGCCTCGAAGCGAGCATAGAAGTTATCTCATCTGGTAGGCTCGTGTCACTGGGCAGCTCTCGTCTTTGCTTCCTTTTGTAGTGTGTAATAATTTGCAAGCCCTGCCACATCCGAAGAGCATCAGAGCCGGTGTAGTATGATTCGATCTTATTCCTGTATTGATGCTTTGCTTGTTTGATGGTTCATCGGAGGGCATAGTGGGATTTCTTTTAAGCATCCAGGTTAGCGTCCCGCTACTTGAAGCGGCAGCTCTAGCCTTTAGTTCAGTGCGAATGTTGCCTGTAATCCATGGCTTCTGGTTGGGGTATGTACGTACAGTCACTGTGGGGACGACGTCCTCGATGCACTTATTGATAAAGCCAGTGACGGATGTGGTGTACTCCTCAATGACATCGGAAGAATCCCAGAACATATTGCAGTCTGTGATAGCAAAACAGTCCTGTAGTTTAGCATCTGCTTCATCAGACCACTTTTTTTATAGACCGAGTCACTGGTGGTTCCTGCTTTAATTTTTGCTTGTAAACAGGAATCAGGAGGATAGAATTATGATCAGATTTGCCAAATGGAGGGCGTGGGAGAACTTTGTACGCGTCTCTGTGTGTGGAGTAAAGGTGGTCTCAGATTTTTCTCCCTCTGGTTGCACATTTGAAATGCTAATAGAAATTAGATAAAACTGATTTAATCTAACCACATTGTCCGATTTCAAAAAGGCTTTACAGCGAAAGCAAAGCATTACATTATGTTAGGAGAGTACATAGACACAAATAATCACACAGCCATTTTCCAAGCAAGCATATATGTTACATAAACCCAAACCACAGCTAAATGCAGCACTAACCTTTGATGATCTTCATCAGATGACACTCCTAGGACATTATGTTATACAATACATGCATGTTTTGTTCAATCAAGTTCATATTTATATCAAAAAACAGCTTTTTACATTAGCATGTGATGTTCAGAACTAGCATACCCACCGAAAACTTCCGGTGAATTTACTAAAATACTCACGATAAACGTTCACAAAAAACATAAATTATTTTAAGAATTATAGATACAGAACTCCTCTATGCACTCGCTGTGTCCGATTTTAAAATAGCTTTTCGGCGAAAGCACATTTTGCAATATTCTGAGTACATAGCTCGGCCGTCACAGGCTAGCTAATTTGACACCCACCAAGTTTGGGGCTCAGTAAACTCAGAACTACTATTAGAAAAATTGGATTACCTTTGCTGTTTTTCGTCAGAATGCACTCCCAGGACTTCTACTTCAACAACAAATGTTGTTTTGGTTCCAAATAATTCATAGTTATATCCAAACATCTCTGTTTTGTTTGTGCGTTCAGGTCACTATCCGAAGGGTAACGTGCATTTCGTGACAAAAAGTGTCAAATATTCAATTAGCGTACTTAGAAGCATGTCAAACGCTGTTTAAAATACATTTTTATGCTATTTTTCTCGTAAAATAGCGATAATATTCCAACCGGGCAACGTTGTATTCATTCAAAGGCTGAAAGAAAAAAAACTGAGAAGTCTCGTGAACGCGCATCTCAGTCTCACTGTCCCCAGGCTTACCACTTACAAACTCTGCTGTTGTTCTTTGCCCAGAGACAGCAGACACCCCTTTCCACTTTCTGGCGGCTTTAGAGAGCCAATGGAAGCCTTAGAAAGTGTCACGTTACAGCACAGATGCTGTAATGTCGATAGAGATGCAACAGAAGGACAACAAATTGTCAGACTGGGCACTTCCTGTACAGAATCTTCTGAGGTGTTGGCCTGCCATATGAGTTCTGTTATACTCACAGACACCTTTCAAACAGTTTTAGAAACTTTAGAGTGTTTTCTATCCAAATCTACTAATTATATGCATATTCTAGTTTCTGGTCAGGAGTAGTAACCAGATTAAATCGGGTACGTTTTTTATCCGACCGTGAAAATACTGCCCCCTATCCCAAAGAAGTTAACCCCTGTGCGGCCGCATACGGGACAGACATCCAGCGAAAAATCATATCGCCATTAGCATAACAAAATTTTATTTAAAAAAAATTCAATTTTTTTCTTCAAATTATATCATTTTATAGATACACCTCTCCTGAATTGAACCACGTTGTCCGATTTCAAAAAGGCTTTACAGCAAAATCAAAACATTAGATTATGTTAGAGGAGTATATCGTAAAAGTAGCCACATAGCCATTTTCCGACCAACCACATGCATCACAAATAACCAAAAAACAGCTAAATGCAGCACTAACCTTTGACAATCTTCATCAGATGACACACCTAGCACATCATGTTACACAATACATGCATTCTTTTGTTCGATAATGTTCATATTTATATATAAAAACAGCATTTTACATCGGTGCGTAACGTTGACTAACTATTTTCCCTCAAATGCATCCGATGAAACAGAGCTACAATTTACTAAATTACTATTCGAAAACATTTTTAAAATGTAATATTGTCATTCTAAGATTTATAGATGAATATCTCTTGAAAGCACCTGTAATGCCAGATTTAAAATTAACTTTACTGGGTAATCATACTTTGCGATGAAAGGGGATGCGATACTCTGAAAAATAGGCTAACGTTACAGGTCAGCGCCATCTTGGAACAATCGCATATCACATCTAGTCTTGTATACTATTGTCAATAATCCCTTACCTTTGGTTGTCTTCATCAGAAAGCACTTCCAGGAATCCCAGGTCCACAACAAATGTATTTTCGTTCGAAAAAATGACTCCTTTATGTTCCAAGAGCTTGTTCTTGTTAACGCGTCTGAAGGCTGATCCAAATGCTCCGTCGGCCGCGGGACAGCCATTTCGAGAAAATGCATTTTTTTCCCATTTAGGTTCGTTCAAACATGTCAAACGTTGTATAACATAAATCTTCAGGGCGTTTTTCAACAAGAGAGCCAATAAGATTCGAGGGGGACGATTGCATTGTGTTTCAAAACGTTTCGAAAGGGGAGGGTAACCAGGGGCGCCGGCGTCATAATGGTGATGGTCCTCTCCGTGTGACCACGTTCCACTGCGTCTCATTCATTCAGTTTTCACAGTAGAAGGCTCAAGTCACTTTGTAACGACTGGGGACATCTAGTGGAAGCAATATGAGGTGCTCAATGAACCATAGCTCACGGTGTGATTAATAGGCAACGTGATGAAGTTGAGTTCGCAATTCAGAATTCCACTTCCTGTTTCGATCTGTCTCGGGGATTTGACTGCCATATGAGTTCTGTTATACTCACAGACACCATTCAAACAGTTTTAGAAACTTTAGGGTGTTTTCTATCCACAAGTATTAATTATATGCATATCCTAGCTTCTGAGTTTGAGTAGTAGGCCGTTTATAATGGGCACGAATTTTTTTCAAAATGCGCTGTGATGCCCCCTATCCTAGGCGACCGTCAAGAGGTTCAGAGCTGATCAGACGGCAGCCCTCCGCTCCGGCGCCATCACAACATATCCAGAGGTACCTGGCCCGGGATCAACTTCTTTCTCAAGTTGCTTACTGGGTCTTCATGTTCCTCCTGTCACCCACAATACTCCCTTCTCCTCAAGGGTATCCAACCACCCCCATCACACTCAACATCCTAACGCAGTGGTCTGGTAACATCTCAATAGCAGTCTCTTCCACACTACATCCAATGTTTCTTTTGGCAGTTTTGGTATTCTTGCGATGTTCTGAGTTTACATCTCCACCTGCTATTTACAACCTTTTTTTCATGTGTCACCATCCTTGACAAAGATACCCTCATCTTCACTATCAAACACAGCAAAACCGATCAGTTTGGAAGAACCACACTAGTCTACCTGTTCCGGCTACCATCTACTCTCAGCCATTACAAACCACTCACATAGTCTGAGCTGCAGGAAGTATCTCAACATGCCTCTCCATCCGATTCACTATTCATCATCGATTCTGGTTTCCACACCTCTCTCCAATGGTCCCATTTCCATTTGAGACAAACACTATCTCTGTCCGGCTATTCTGCTGACCAATTCTCCGGACACTCCTTCCGCATCGGAGCCACTTCCATGGTATCCCGACACGGCATCCAAGACCACACCGTACAATTCCTTGGCCGGCTAGTCCTTTCAAGTTTATCATTCCTACACCCATTCTGACATCAACAACATAAGGACAGCCCACAACATGCTCACCTCTCAGAACCTGCATTATCTCAGGCACAGTATTTCTGTCCCTGACTTATTTCATGGACCATCTACCTCCCGCACCGTATCATACCCAACCAGCCAAAAGAGGATTAGCTCCCCAGCTGAGCCTGATTCATCTAACTGTTTTCTTTCTTCAAGAGAGTTTTTTCCTTGCCACTGTCGCTTCTGCTCGCTCTCCTGGGATCTAAGATTGGCTCACTCCGTGGGCATCTTGTCCACAGGCCTGTACTACTCAGCTATATCGCCAAACATTCAGTACCTGTAGTCCTGAACAGCTCACCTCCTCTATAGGGTCCGACTAACTTGGAGTTATCTTTTTGGGGGGAATGCCTTCACCACAGCAGCTTTAACTACCATGGCCTGATCTTGGTGTCTACCTGAGACTCCAAGCCAAACCCTACAGAGTCAACCCCTCCGAATCCTTCACCTGTAGCCCTTGGCTTCATCCGGTCCATTCTCATTTCCCCATTGAATCCTCATTCTCACATATATTCCCTGTTTCCTCGATAAATATTCTAAACTCATTTCATGTCTGGTCATTAAACCTGTGAAATCGTGTTAGGGATGAACTAACATTCAGGAGGACCAGACTTGCATGTTACACTTAGTCCCAAAATAAAATCTAAAGGAAGCAGCTATCTATTGTTCCATGTAGTGAATCTGTTGTTCAATGCGTTTGTATGGGCTAATAGCTAATAGCAATTATTTACATCATATATATATATATATATATATATATGTATATATGTATTTATTTATTTATACTTCAAGGGGTGTTCAAATTATAGGTCAAATAGCTAAATTATTTTTGGTATAACCTCCCCCCCTTAAATCTGACCAAAAAGTATTTCCTTCTCTCTGTTTTGCATTGCACCCCTCCTTCTCAACCTTCTTACTCCTTTTTACTTAGGTTTCATCAAGGATCTTTCATTTCCTCAATACATATTCTAAACCAAATTGCATGTCTTGTCCTCAAACTGGTGAATGGTGAGTATTCAGCAGCTGCACACAGACACACACACACACAGTTCCATGGGGGTTAGAGAAATAATCCATCCTTCATTTCTAGACAGACAATAGGAAGGAAGAATATCTACAACTTTGAAGTCTCCAGACAGACTCTCCACTGTGTAGTCTACTCATTTTCACTGCAGCACTGAAACCACGATGGACGTCAGCAGAAACATCTGGTTTTGAGTGTAAAGGCAGATTTATGACTTAAAGAAGGGAATTTAAATCTCTGTGGGATCACATGTATGAATCAGAAAATATATATATGTCTGCAGTATGTCTGTCTCTACCTCTCTGTATCTGATATGGTCATACATTTGGCAGGAGGTCAGGAAATGCAGCTCGGTTTCCACCTCATTTTGTGGGCAGTGTTCACATAGCCTGTCTTCTCTTGAGACCCAGGTCTGCACAGTCAAAGCTCTCCTTAATTTTGGGTCAGTCACAGTGGTCAGGTCTTCTGCCACTGTGCGCTCTCTGTTAAATGTCAAATAACATTCCTGTTGGCTTTGTTTTTTGTTGATTCTTTCCAATGGGTCAAGTAATTATCTTTTAGTTTTTTCATCATTTGGTTGGGTCTAATTGGGTTGCTGTTTTGGGGCTCTGTGGGGTTTGTTTGTGTTTGTGAGCAGTGTCCCAGCATCAGCTGGCAGAGGGGACTCTTCTCCAGGGTCATCTCTCTGTAGGTGAGGACTTTGTTATGGAAGGTTTGAGAATCACTTATTTTTAAGTGGTTGTAGAAATGAATTGCTCTTTTCTGGATTTTAATAATTAGCTGGAATCATCCTAATTCTGCTCTGCATGCATTATTTGGTGTTTTACGTTGTTCATAGATTATGTTTTTGCAGAATTCTGGATGCAGTCTCAATTTGGTGGTTGTCCCATTTTCTGAATTCTTGGTTTGTGAGCGGACCCCAGACCTCGCAACCATAAAGGGCAATGTGTTCTATAACTGATTAACCTGTTATTGCTAGGGGGCAGTATTTTCACAGCCGGATAAAAAACGTACCGATTTAATCTGATTATTACTCCTGCCCAGAAACTAGAATATGCATATAATTATTAGCTTTGGATAGAAAACACTCCAAAGTTTCTAAAACTGTTTGAATGGTGGCTGTGAGTATAACAGAACTCATTTGGCAGGCCAAAACCTGAGAAGATTCCATGCAGGAAGTGCCCTGTCTGACAATTTCTTGCCCTTCTTGATTATCTCTATCCATTACAGAGGATCTCTGCTGTTACGTGACACTTCCTACGGCTCCCATGGGCTCTAAGAAGGCGGCAAAAAGCTGAATCGTGGCTTTGCAGGCTCTGGCTGAAAAAAAGTAGCGCGTTTGGGTAGTGGCTGGTTACAGTACTGTGAGACTCAGGCTCGTGCCCGCGTCGACCCCATGCTTTGTTTTCTTTTGTCTGTTTACCTAAACGCAGATTCCCGGTCGGAATATTATCGCTTTTTTACGAGAAAAATGGCATAAAAATTTATTTTAAACAGCGGTTGACATGCTTCGAAGTACGGTAATGGAATATTTAGAAATCTTTTGTCACGAATTGCGCCATTCTCGTGACCCTTATTTACACTTCGGATAGTGTCTTGAACGCACGAACAAAACGCCGCTATTTGGATATAACGATGGATTATTTTGGACCAAACCAACATTTGTTATTGAAGTAGAAGTCCTGGGAGTGCATTCTGACGAAGACAGCAAAGGTAATAACATTTTTCTAATAATAAATCTGACTTTGGTGAAGGCTAAACTTGCTGGGTGTCTAAATAGCTAGCCCTGTGATGCTGGGCTATGTACTCAGAATATTGCAAAATGTGCTTTCACCGAAAAGCTATTTTAAAATCGGACACCTCGATTGCACAAAGGAGTTCTGTATCTATAATTCTTAAAATAATTGTTATGTTTTTTGTGAACGTTTATAGTGAGTAATTTAGTAAATTCACCGGAGGTTTGCGGGGGTATGCTAGTTCTGAACGTCACATGCTAATCTAAAAAGCTGGTTTTTGATATAAATATGAACTTGATTGAACAAAACATGCATGTATTGTATAACATAATGTCCTAGGTGTGTCATCTGATGAAGATCATCAAAGGTTAGTGCTGCATTTAGCTGTGGTTTTGTTTTTTGTGACATTATATGCTAGCTTGAAAAATGGGTGTCTGATTATTTCTGGCTGGGTACTCTGCTGACATAATCTAATGTTTTGCTTTCGCTGTAAAGCCTTTTTGAAATCAGACAGTGTGGTTAGATAAATTAGAGTCTTGTCTTTAAAATGCTGTGAAATAGTCATATGTTTGAAAAATGGAAGTTTTCGGATTTTAGAGGAGTTTGTATTTCGCGCCACGCCCATCATTGGATATTGGAGCAGGTGTTCCGCTAGCGGAACGTCTAGATGTAAGAGGTTAACCTCTATGGGACCGGCGGGACGAATTCGTCCCACCTACGTAACATCCACTGCCAGCCTGTGGCGCGATTTTCAAAATCTTCAAAATCCTATTACTTCAATTTCTCAAACATATGACTATTTTACAGCCATTTAAAGATAAGACTCTCGTTAATCTAACCACACTGTCCGATTTCAAAAAGGCTTTACAACGAAAGCAAAACATTAGATTATGTCAGCAGAGTACCAAGCCAGAAATAATCAGACACCCATTTTTCAAGCCAGCATATAATGTCACCAAAACCCAGAAGACAGCTAAATGCAGCACTCACCTTTGATGATCTTCATCAGATGACAACCCTAGGACATTATGTTATACAATACATGCATGTTTTGTTCAATCAAGTTCATATTTATATCAAAAACCAGCTTTTTACATTAGCATGTGACGTTCAGAACTAGCATACCCCCCGCAAACTTACGGGGAATTCGCTAACATTTTACTAAATTACTCACGATAAACGTTCACAAAAAGCATAACAATTATTTTAAGAATTATAGATACAGACCTCCTCTATGCACTCGATATGTCCGATTTTAAAATAGCTTTTTGGTGAAAGCACATTTTGCAATATTCTAAGTATATAGCCCAGGCATCACGGGCTCGCTATTTAGACACCCGGCAAGTTTAGCACTCACCATAATCATATTTACTATTATAAAAATG
Organism: Salmo salar; assembly: GCF_965601325.2. Taxonomy (NCBI): domain Eukaryota; kingdom Metazoa; phylum Chordata; class Actinopteri; order Salmoniformes; family Salmonidae; genus Salmo; species Salmo salar. The sequence goes on from NC_138302.1 coordinate 101,752,160, forward strand.
TCATTACCTTTTGTTGTCTTCGTCAGAATGCACACCCAGGACGTCTACTTCAATAACAAATGTTGGTTTGGTCCAAAATAATCCATCGTTATATCCGAATAGCGGCGTTTTGTTCGTGCGTTCCAGACACTATCCGAAATAGTAAAGAAGTGTCGCGCGCTTGGCGCAATTCCTGACAATAAAATTCAAAGTATTCAATTGCCGTACGTCGAAGCATGTCAACCGCTGTTTAAAATCAATTTTTACGTCATTTTTCTCGTAGAAAAGCGGTAAAATTCCGACAGGGAATCTCCTTTTCGGCAAACAGAGGAAAAAATCCCAAAGGCGGGGGCGGTCGGGGTCACGCGCATAAGCTAGTGTCTCTTGATGGGCCACTTGAGAAAGGCGATAATGTGTTTCAGCCTGGGGCTGGAATGACGACATTCTCTTTTTTCCCGGGCTATGAGAGCCTATGGACGACGTGGGAAGTGTCACGTTAGAGCAGAGATCCTTAGTAAATGATAGAGATGGCAAAGAAGTTCCAGAAATGGTCAGACAGGCCACTTCCTGTAAAGGAATCTCTCAGGTTTTGACCTGCCATTTGAGTTCTGTTATACTCACAGACACCATTCAAACAGTTTTAGAAAATTTAGGGTGTTTTCTATCCATATGTAATAAGTATATGCATATTCTAGTTACTGAGTAGGAGTGGTAACCAGATTAAATCGGGTATGTTTTTTATCCAGCCGTGTCAATGCTGCCCCCTAGCCCTAACAGGTTAAAGTATTTTAAGCCGGATCGTAATTGTAATGTCACATTTTATGTTCCTTTTGATGACGTAGAAGGCATTTCTTGCCTTGTCTCTCAGATCGTTCACAGCTTTGTGGAAGATACCTATGGTGCTGATGTTTAAGCCGAGGTAGATATCTTTTTTTTTGTGTGCTCCAGGGCAACATTGTCTAGGTGGTATTTGTATTTATGGTCCTGGAAACTTGACTTTTTTTGGAACACCATTATTGTTCTCTTACTGCGATTAACTGTCAGGGCCCAAATATGACAGCATCTGTGAAGAAGATCTAGGTGCTAATGTAGGCCCTCTTTGGTTGGGGACAGAAGCACTAGATCATCAGTTAAAAGTAAGCATTTAACTTCAGAGTATAGTAGGGCCGCAGACTATGCTGGTGCCCTAGCCAATTCATTAATATATGTGACACACCACCTCAATTCGGTCCTGTGTAGCAACATTTGAAATTATGTTTTTTATATTGGATAAAAGTAAAGACTCAGAGCTAGAAAATGGTATATCATACACTACAGTTGAGGAACAATGGGGAAAGTAATTCTGCTTTGAAAGTTGATAAACTTGTAAACTCACTTTTGAGAAAATGGCCCATGAATGTTTTGGTACAGCTACACCCTCTCACACCCTCTCAAGGCTTAGTCCCACCTACAATAAGAAAAAACTCCAGGTAAACATACACTTTATCTAGTCCTTTGCCTATATCCTAATCTGACTTTGGTGCACAGATACTGAAGGTGTAAACGGTACAGTGAAATGGTTATTTGCATATTTGAGTCTTTTGTTTAGACATGTAGCTACCTAGCTAAACAATTAACCATATCCCAACCCCAACTGTAATGCAGAGTTCAAAACAACTAAAAATAAAATAAAAAACAGACTAGAAAGTCATCCAACTCAGGCATCTTTCTAGAACTCCAACACAGATCATTCACGTAACGTTAGCTAGCGAGCCATCCAGCTAACATTAGCTAGCTAGCTAACTGATTCACTGATCATGTACTCTTCCTTGGCAAATAAAGGTGCGGTTCAGGTATGAATCTCTGAGACGTTCTTTTTCAGTCATATCAAACTCCATTCTTTAAATGATGATGTGTCTGCATGTATGTATTACAATTATAACAGTGTTAATTAACCACTCCTGTTCCTGGGACATCAATGATTACACATTGTAACTATGCAATAGACTAGAAACATGATTGATTTGTAATTCATATATACAGGAAAAAAACTATGCATATCTAACTCCCTTCATCTGCATTAATCTGAGGACACAGGATAGTATTTCAATGAGATACTTCATTTCAACCAGTGGAGAATGTAAAACGCTTTATTGAAATAAGTTCATTATCCAGGTGTTAATAAATGCATAATAAATGATACATAATAAATGCATTATAATTATGATAATTGTAATATTATATTATAAATACAAGTTCAATCTGTACTTCAATGCACGTATGGTGTGCATTATAAAACGAGGAAGAAAGACGAGGTGGGGAGAGAGGTGTAGAAGACAGAAAGGGAAAGAGGTAAGAACAGAGGCAGACAGAATATGATTAATGAATTACAGTGCTACCCTAATATTCTGTCAGTTCATCACAATTGCGGTGTCTCCTAACCAGCCTGTTGGCCCGCAGGTTTTCTTAAGAGCGGGTGAGGTGGCGATGACAGGACTGGCTTCCTCTCTCACATCAAAACATACCTGTAGACAAGAAACATATGGATAAAGAGAGAACATGGAAGAGGGAAAGGAACGAGATGGGAACAAGAACAATTTGTTTCAAGTTGGGGAGGGGGGCTAATAGCTGGACAATAGACTATTCAACCTTTACTAAAGAATAGTCTAATAGCTGAGCTAGGTGTGAACCCCCCCCCCCCATCACAGACCAGATTTGCTCTAACGACCAAGGGGTAGCTTGCTACTCAAGTAATGACTTTTCAAATAAGTTACCTTATTAGTTACCTCATTACAGCCTTGTTTTCTTTTTATTCGAACACGGTCTGTCATAGGCGTCGTAAGGATTGGACCAAGGCGCAGCGGGTAAAGTGCTCATCTTCTTAATTTATTTAAAGAAAACACTTAAAGAAAACACTTAAACAAAATAAACAAAACGTCGAAACAGTTCCGTAAGGCAACACAGGCTATACAGGAAAACACCACCCACAAAACACAAGTGATACAAACACAACTAAATATGGCCTCCAACTAGAGACAACGACAACCAGCTGCCTCTAATTGGAGGTCATTACCAAAAACCCAACATAGAAATAGAAAACTAGATATAAACATAGAAATAGATAACATAGAACCTAAACACCGAAACACCGAAACACACAAAACAAACACCCCCTGCCACGCCCTGACCAAACTACAATGACAAATAACCCCTTTACTAGTCGGGACGTGACAAAACCCCACAAAAACAACCCCAAACATAAAGGGAGGGAAGGGAGGGTGGCAACTGTCAACGACGGTCCCTGTGCTACACCCTCCCTTCCCAATCCTCCCACTACGGAGGTGGCTCTGGCACTGGGCGTACCTTCCATTCAGAAGTCTCTGGGCTGCGCGGCATCGCTGGAGACTCTGGGCTGGGGGGCGTCGCTGGAGACTCCGGGCTGAGGAGCGTCGCTGGAGTCTCAGGGCTGGGGAGCGTCGCTGGAGTCTCAGGGCTGGGGAGCGTCGCTGGAGACTCCGGGCTGGGGAGCGTCGCTGGAGACTCCGGGCTGGGGAGCGTCGCTGGAGATTCCGGGCTGGGGAGCGTCGCTGGAGACTCCGGGCTGGGGAGCGTCGCTGGAGGCTCCGGGCTGGGGAGCGTCGCTGGAGGCTCCGGGCTGGGGAGCGTCGCTGGAGGCTCCGGGCTGGGGAGCGTCGCTGGAGGCTCAGGGCGCTGGAGGCTCCGGGCTGAGGAGCGTCGCTGGAGGCTCAGGGCTGAGGAGCGTCGCTGGAGGCTCAGGGCTGAGGAGCGTCGCTGGAGGCTCCGGAATGGAGAGCGTCGCTGGAGGCTCCGGGCTGAAGAGCGTCTCCTAGGTTCCGGGCTGGGAACCTTCGGTGCAGGCTCTGTGCCATGGGTCATCACTACTGGTTCCGCTTCATGGATAATCACTGGAGGCTTTGTGCCATGGATCATCACTGGAGGCTCCAGGCCATGTGTTATCACTGGAGGCTTCGTGCCATGGATCATCCCTACAAGCTCCGGGCCATGGATCATCACTGGAGGCTTCGTGCCTTGGATCATCCCTACAGGCTCCGGGCCATGGATCATCACTGGAGGCTTCATGCCATGGATTATCGCTGGAGACGTCGGACCATTGACCATCATTAGAGGCTTCCTTCGGGGCTCTGGAACTGGTCTCACCGGACTGGGGAGACGTACTTCGGACCGCGTGCTCACAGCAGGCACCGGCCTTACCGGGCTATGGTGGCGCACTGGAGGTAGAGTGCGCGGAGCAGGCACAGGGTACACTGGGTCTTGGAGGCACACTGGAGGTCTGGAGCGTGCGGCCTGCATAACCCAGGATGGTCACTGTAGCCCGGCACGGGCGGAGTGCTGGCAAAGGGCGAACAGGGATGTGCTGGGGAATGAGGGCTGCCGTACGTAGAGCAGGCGCAAGGTAAACTGGGCCGAGGAGACGCGCTGGAGACCAGATCCGTTGTGCAGGCACACTTCTTCCTGGCTGACGGCCAACTCTCGCCCGACAACGCTGCGGAGCCCTTATTGGCCGCACCGGACTGTGCGTGCGTATGGGCGACACCGTGCGCATTTCTGTGTAACAAGGTGCTTGCTTGATCCGTCGCTCCCCATAATAAGCACGGGTAGTTGGTTCAGGTCTCCAACCTGACTCTGCCAAACTCCCCATGTGCCCCCCCCAAAAAAATCTTTGGGGATGCCTCTCGGCCTCATGTAGCTCCCTTAATTTCCCCTCCCAGAAACGTTGTTCTGACTTCCATGTCCATCCTTCTCCTCGGTGCTCCAATCCCCGCTGTTTGGTCCTTGTTTGGTGGGTGGTTCTGTCATGGACGTCGTAAGGATTGGACCAAGGCGCAGCGGGTAAAGTGCTCATCTTCTTAATTTATTTAAAGAAGACACTTAAACAAAATAAACAAAACAACGAAACAGTTCCGTAAGGCAACACAGGCTATACAGGAAAACACCACCCACAAAACACAAGTGAAACAAACACAACTAAATATGGCCTCCAATTACAGACAATGACAACCAGCTATCTCTAATTGGAGGTCATTACCAAAAACCCAACATAGAAATAGAAAACTAGATATAAACATAGAAATAGTTAACCTCTATGGGCTAGGTGGGACGCTAGCGTGCCACCACTTTTGTGCACTCCATCAACAGCAGGTGCATTTCAAGAGAGGCAAATTTGAATCCAAATAAATGTCAAAATTCAAATTTTTCAAACATACAACTATTTTACACCCTTTGAAAGATAAACATCTCCTTAATCTAACCACGTTTTACGATTTCAAAAAGGTTTTACGGCGAAAGCATAAATTTAGAGTATGTTAGGACAGTACATTTACAAGAGTTGTGTGTAATGTTTTGTCAATTCAAAGACAGGGTCACCAAAACCATAAAACCAGCTAAAATGATGCACTAACCTTTTACAATCTCCATCAGATGACACTCCTAGGACATTATGTTAGACAATGCATGCATTTTTAGTTCTATCAAGTTCATATTTATATCCAAAAACAGCGTTTTACTATGGCATTGATGTTGAGGAAATCGTTTCCCTCCAATAACCGGCAGTCAAGTCAACACCACAAATTAAATAATTAAAATTAGAAAACATTGGTAAAATATTATATTGTCATTTAAAGAATTATAGATTTACATCTCTTGAACGCAATCAACTTGCCAGATTTAAAAATAACCTTACTGGGAAATCACACTTTGCAATAATCTGAGCACTGCGCCCAGAAAAATACGCGTTGCGATACAGACTAGACGTCATGTTGGGGAGATCTAAAATCGAAAATACTATGTAAATAATCCATTACCTTTGATTCTCTTCATCAGATGTCACTTCCAGGTATCACAGGTCCATAACGAATGTAGTTTTGTTCAAAAAAGCTCATCATTTATGTCCAAAAATCTCCGTCTTGTTAGCACATGATCTAAGCCAGCCGGACTTCTCGTCATGAACGAGGGGAAAAAATATATTTACGTTCGTTCAAACATGTCAAACGTTGTATAGCATAAATCATTAGGGCCTTTTTTAACCAGAACATGAATAATATTCAAGGTGGACGAATGCATACTCTTTTATAACGTATTGGAACGAGGGTACCCAACATGAACTCGCGCGCCAGGTGTCTAATGGGCCATCATCGTTCCATGGCTCTTGTTCGGTCAGATCTCCCTCCAGAAGACTCAAAACACTTTGTAAAGGCTGGTGACATCTAGTGGAAGCAATAGGAAGTGACAAAATATTCCTCAGCCCCTGTGTTTTTCAATGGGATAGGTTTAAAGGTAATACAACACATCAGGTATCCACTTCCTGTCAGAAAATGTCTCAGGGTTTTGCCTGCCAAATGAGTTCTGTTATACTCACAGACACCATTCAAACAGTTTTAGAAAATGTAGGGTGTTTTCTATCCATATGTAATAAGTATATGCATATTCTAGTTACTGGGTAGGAGTGGTAACCAGATTAAATCGGGTATGTTTTTTTATCCAGCCGTGTCAATACTGCCCCCTAGCCCTAACAGGTTAACATAGAACCTAAACCCAAAAACACCGAAACACACAAAACGCCCTGACCAAACTACAATGACAAATAACCCCTTTACTGGTCAGGACATGACATGGTCAGTCATCATAATCATCAGGAGGTGAAATGCAAAACTGACCTTGGATCATTAACTCTGGGACTACTACATCTCTATCTGTATTTCAATGTAAAGCATCTCTTTAATAATACTTCCTGTTGGTCTGACCTCTCACCTATGATCATGCTGTGTACTCTGTGTCAGCCAGTACAGATGTGGGAGGAGTTCACCAAAACAGCTGATATAACCTAGAGGATTTAGGGAGAAGAGGGAGAGGGATGTTGTAAAGAAGAGAGACTGTTATTGTGTGTGTCTGGTCTCACCTGGTGTCCACACTAAGTGGCTACAGAGTACTTTATGCTAAAACCCAGACACATGAGGACAAACAATAGAAGATAATGTCAATAGAAGATACTGTATGTGACTCAGACACCTATCAGAGTGTACCTGAAACATTTAAATATAGAGGGCTATGTGTCTCACCACTTCGTTATTGCAAGGCTAACCCCCAGGTAAATCATGACTTGGCAGGAACAGATAGTCCAGTGAAAATGTCTGTGTTTATGTGGTGTAAATCTGAAAAATAGCAGCTGACTTCTTAAGGGTTTTTTAATAATTAATCCCCGTTTTGTTCCGTTTGCTTCTGTTTAGGACATTTTTTCAACAGAATTGGCGGGCTGAATACACCGTAGATCACACGTAAACACAGTACACAGTTTCATAGCAGCCACGTTGTATTCCTTCTCGCATCTACGTTATGCGCTCTCCTCCTTTCACGTCCTCCCTTCGCTTGTGGACTTCAATGCACAACACATCAGCTGTATATGACCAGGAGAAGACAAAAAAAACTTTCCTAGCCAAACCGCTACACACAGCCTACATCATTGTCACCATATCAGCTAAAGTAATGTCAAAGTCAGCATAGCTAACAGTTTCCCTGTGTTTGATGGCCATAGTTTGTGATTGTAGTGGTATTTGAACACGGCCATAGTCTGTGATTGTAGAGGTATTGTTCCCCCCCCATTTGCTCCATTCCCGCCATTTTTATAAGCCGTTCTCCCCTCAGCAGCCTCCTCTCTGGTTGAAAAGGGTCCATCTCTCTTGTCTTGCTCTCTCCTTTCCTCACCTCTCTGACTCATTCACTTCCTTTCTCTTTTCAGTGACTGTTGTCTTCTTGTATGTGGTAATCCCTCTAATGCTGAGTGATGCAACATAAGACCCATTCCTTATTAAGTAGATCCCTGGTCTCATATCCTCTCCTCCCTTCTCCTCTCCCCCTCTCCCTCCTTTCCTTTCCTCTCCTCTCCAGGCCTCAGCCCACTTATAAAGTAGCAGTTATTGATTTTCTATCCTGTGAACTGGATCTCTCCTCCTTTGGATTGACTCATGCAGTAGGCGGGATGGAGAGGAGAGAGATTTCAAGTTAGAGGGAGTGGACTTACTTTAATCAGACATCCTAATTTGTTTAGAAACACCACAATACCCTGGGTGAGAGAGTGGAGCGAGTGTGTGTGTGTGTGTGTGTGTGTGTGTGTGTGTGTGTGTGTGTGTGTGTGTGTGTGTGTGTGTGTGTGTGTGTGTGTGTGTGTGTTTGTGTGTGTTTGAGTGAGTGAGTGAGAGAGAGAGAGGGTGGTGAAGATTCACTCAGCATCTCAAAATAGGAGTGCTGATCTGGTATCAGGTTCCCCCTGTAGGATCAGGTCCCCCCCCCGTAGGATCAGGTCCCCCCCTGTAGGATCAGGTCCCCCCCCTATAGGATCAGGTCCCCCCCTATAGTGGTGTGGGGGCTGTGCTTTGACAAAGTGGGTGGGGTTATATCCTGCCTGTTTGGCCCTGTCCGGGGGTATCATCGGATGGGGCCACAGTGTCTTCTGATCCCTCCTGTCTCAGCCTCCAGTATTTAGTAGTTTATGTGTCGGGGGGCTAGGGTCAGTCTGTTACATCTGTAGTATTTCTCTTGTCTTATCCGGTGTCCTGTGTGAATTTAAATATGCTCTCTCTAATTCTCTCTTTCTGTCCTTCTCTCGGAGGACCTGAGCCCTAGGACCATGCCTCAGGACTACCTGGTATGATGACTCCTTGCTGTCCCCAGTCCACCTGGCTGTGCTGTTGCTCCAGTTTCAACTGTTCTGCCTGCGGCTATGGAACCCTGACCTGTTCACCGGACGTGCTTGTTGCACCCTCGACAACTACTATGATTATTATTATTTGACCATGCTGGTCATTTATGAACATTTTAACATTTTAACATCTTGACCATGTTCTGTTATAATATCCACCCTGCACAGCCAGAAGAGGACTGGCCACCCCTCATAGCCTGGCTCCTCTCTAGGTTTCTTCCTAGGTTTTTGGCCTTTCTAGGGAGTTTTTCCTAGGGAGTTTTTCCTAGCCACCGTGCTTCTTTCACATGCTTTGCTTGCTGTTTGGGTTTTTAGGCTGGGTTTCTGTACAGCACTTTGAGATATCAGCTGATGTACGAAGGGCTATATAAATACATTTGATTTGATTTGATCAGGGATAGGATCAGGTCCCCCCTATAGGATCAGGTTCCCCCTGTAGGATCAGGTCCCCCCTGTAGGATCAGGTCCCCCCCCCCTATAGGATCAGGTCCCCCCTATAGGATCAGGCCCCCCCCCTATAGGATCAGGTCCCCCCTATAGGATCAGGTCCCCCCCCCCCATAGGATCAGGTCCCCCCTGTAGGATCAGGTCCCCCCCTGTAGGATCAGAATCCCCATGTAGGATCAGATTCCCCATGTAGGATCAGGTCCCCCATGTAGGATCAGGTCCCCCCTATAGGATCAGGTTCCCCCTATAGGATCAGGATCCCTCTGTAGGGTCAGGTCCCCCCCGTAGGATCAGGTCCCCCCCGTAGGATCAGGTCCCCCCTGTAGGATCAGGTTCCCCCCGTAGGATCAGGTCCCCCCCCTGTAGGATCAGGTCCCCCCCCTGTAGGATCAGGTCCCCCCCCTGTAGGATCAGGTCCCCCCCCTGTAGGATCAGGTCCCCCCCCGTAGGATCAGGTCCCCCCCCGTAGGATCAGGTCCCCCCCCCTATAGGATCAGGTTCCCCCTATAGGATTAGGTCCCCCCCTGTAGGATCAGGTTCCCCCTATAGGATCAGGTCCCCCCTGTAGGATCAGGTTTCCCCTGTAGGATCAGGTTCCCCCCTGTAGGATCAGGTTCCCCCTGTAGGATCAGGTTCCCCCTGTCCATATAATTATGATCTAAAAAGCAAACCTGATCATATAGCAGCACTCTGAGACTCTTTGTGAATATGGTCCAGATAAGGAAAGGCTGAGAATTTAATCACAGACTATGGCCGTGTCCCAATACCCCTACAATCACAGACTATGGCCGTGTCCCAATACCCCTACAATCACAGACTATGGCCGTGTCCCAATACCCCTACAATCACAGACTATGGCCGTGTCCCAATATCCCGCAGAATAACAGACTATGGCCGTGTCCCAATACCTCTACAATCACAGACTATGGCCGTGTCCCAATACCTCTACAATCACAGACTATGGTCGTGTCCAAACACCACTACAATCACAAACTATTGCCATGTCACAATACCCCAACAATCACAAACTCTGGCCGTGTCTCAATATCCCGAAAAATAACAGACTATGGCCGTGTCCCAATACCCCTACAATCACAGACTATGGCCGTGTCCCAATACCCCTACAATCACAGACTATGGCCGTGTCCCAATACCCCTACAATCACAGACTATGGCCGTGTCCCAATACCCGTACATGCATACTAAATGGTAGACATTTTAGGAATGCAGAAATATATTGTTTTATTGTATATTAAATGTGTTGCATATGAATGAGTTTCACACCCACCTGCAGCACGCGCTCCAGCAGGTATATCTCACTGGTCACCCCCAAAGCCAATTCTTCCTTCGGTCGCCTCTCCTTCCAGTTCTCTGCTGCCAAAGACTGGAACGAACTGCAAGAATCACTAAAGCTGGAGACTCTTACCTCCCTCACTAGCTTTAAGCACCAGCTGTCAGAGCAGATCACAGATCACTGCACCTGTACATAGCTCATCTATAAATAGGCCATCCAATCTACTTCATCCCCATAATGTATTTATTTACTTATCTTGCTCCTTTGCACCCCAGTATCTCTACTTGCACATTCATCTTCTGCACATTCTACCATTCCAGTGTTTAATTGCTATATTGTAATTGCTTTGCCACCATGGCCTATTTATTGCCTTACCTCTCTTATCCTACCTCATTTGCACATGCTTTATATAGATTTTTCTACTGTATTACTGACTGTATGTTTGTTTATTCCATGTCTAACTCTGTGTTGTTGTATGTGTCAAACTGCTTTTCTTTATCTTGGCCAGGTCGCAGTTGCAAATGAGAACTTGTTCTCAACTAGACTACCTGGTTAAATAAAGTTGAAATAAAATAAATAAATAAAAAACCCTTGGTCTAGTTGTATGACAGCAATGCCTTTAGCACGTATATGATCGACCAAGCCCACGAGGGATCGAATCCCAGAACCACCTCTACTTTGACTCTAAAATCTATCTCCCTAGCTACGCAGCACTAATCCAGTCTGTTCCATAGTACCAACACGGTTATATGAGTAAGGAGTTACCAGTCTGACTGTATGGGCCGTTCTGGCTCCGACAAGGCTTACTGGTCCAAGGCTTACTGGTCCAAGCCTTACTGGTCCAAGCCTTACTGGTCCATGGCTTACTGGTCCAAAGCTTACTGGTCCAAAGCTTACTGGTCCAAGGCTTACTGGTCCAAAGCTTACTGGTCCAAAGCTTACTGGTCCAAAGCTTACTGGTCCAAGGCTTACTGGTCCAAGGCTTACTGGTCCAAAGCTTACTGGTCCAAGGCTTACTGGTCCAAGGCTTACTGGTCCAAAGCTTACTGGTCCAAAGCTTACTGGTCCAAGGCTTACTGGTCCAAGGCTTACTGGCCCAAAGCTTACTGGTCCAAGGCTTACTTACTCAGTCTGACAGTGATCTGTGTCAGGGATCTAACTCCAGACAGATGTAAAACAGCCAGTCCCAGTGATGTTTCAATATTTTAATCATTGATAGACAGTTCCCCTGGATTAGCCCTATCAGAAAAAAATACAATGTGATAATAACTGAGCAATTATTCAAACTACACAGCACAGTTGCAATTTGCCAGCCCCCCTCAATCGCCATGTCACGGCAGGAGCTGCCTCGCTGGAACGGGTTGCTTTATCATTTGTTTAGGGGATTTGAGCAAAAATGGAAATTCCTGTGCTTTTTTACCGTGGTCCCTGTTCTTTCTCTCTCTCTCTCTCTCTCTCTCTCTCTCTCTCTCTCGTCTCTCTCTCTCTCTCTCTCTCTCTCTCTCTCTCTCTCTCTCTCTCTCTCTCTCTCTCTCTCTCTCTCTCTCTCCTCTCTCTCTCTCTCTCTCTCTCTCCTCTCTCTCTCATCCTCTCTCCCTCCTCTCTCATCCTCTCTCATCCTCTTGCTTTTTCTCTCGGTCTGTCTGTCAATCTCTCCCTCCATTCATCACCCTCTCTCTCCTCCAACACCAGCACCTCAAATTGATGGATGCAGTCTCATTGGAAACCTTGTCATGTAATTGTCTCTTTTCTTTTGGCAGCAGGTGTGATAGGAGTTGTCTGTGGGGCCACTGTCAGTTTCTGATGGTGCTGCTCTGGCTCTCTGTACATCTCTCCTTTCTTTGGCAGGATGAAGCACACGTATATACCTCTTTTCCTCCCTCCTTCCCTTACTCCCTCGCTCCCTCCATCTTTCCCATCCTCACACTCGCTCTCTCCTCCAGAACAGTGTCCATCTCACCTCACATGAAAGAAGACAGAAACAAACTTTGGCAGGCAGAACAAATATTACTGATTCACCAGGTGACACTTCAGAGACCTTAACGTGTCATATATTTAACATTATATTTCCCCACAGTGGCTACTCTATCATCACAACACAGTCTATACCCTCTATCTGTCCCCTCTATCTGTCTCTGTCTCTCTGTACTCTCTTGCTCTGTCTCTCTGTCCCCTCTCTCTCTCTGTCCCCCTCTCTCTCTGTCTCTCTGTCCCCCCTCTCTCCCTCTGTCTCTCTATCCCCTCTCTTTCTCTGTCTCCTCTCTGTCTCTTTCTCCCTGTCCCATCTCTCTATATGTCCCCTCTCTCTCTCGCTGTTCTCTCTCTGTCTCTCAGTCCATCTCTCTCTATCTATCTCTTTGTCCCTCTATGTCTCTCTGTCCCCCCTCCCTCTCTCTCTGTCTCTCTCCCCTCTCTTTCTCTGTCTCTGTCTCCCTGTCCCATCTCTCTATATGTCCCCTCTTTCTCTCTCTGTCCCCTCTCTCTCTCTCTGTCTCTCTGTCCAATCTCTCTGTCTCTCTGTTCCCTCTCTTTCTCTGTCTCTGTCTCCCTGTCCCATCTCTCTATATGTCCCCTCTTTCTCTCTCTGTCCCCTCTCTCTCTCTCTCTCTGTCTCTCTGTCCAATCTCTCTGTCTCTCTGTCCCCTCTCTTTCTCTGTCTCTGTCTCCCTGTCCCATCTCTCTATATGTCCCCTCTTTCTCTCTCTGTCCCCTCTCTCTCTCTCTGTCTCTCTGTCCAATCTCTCTGTCTCTCTCCCCTCTCTTTCTCTGTCTCTGTCTCCCTGTCCCATCTCTCTATATGTCCCCTCTTTCTCTCTCTGTCCCCTCTCTCTCTCTCTGTCTCTCTGTCCAATCTCTCTGTCTCTCTGTTCCCTCTCTTTCTCTGTCTCTGTCTCCCTGTCCCATCTCTCTATATGTCCCCTCTTTCTCTCTCTGTCCCCTCTCTCTCTCTCTCTCTGTCTCTCTGTCCAATCTCTCTGTCTCTCTGTCCCCTCTCTTTCTCTGTCTCTGTCTCCCTGTCCCATCTCTCTATATGTCCCCTCTTTCTCTCTCTGTCCCCTCTCTCTCTCTCTGTCTCTCTGTCCAATCTCTCTGTCTCTCTCCCCTCTCTTTCTCTGTCTCTGTCTCCCTGTCCCATCTCTCTATATGTCCCCTCTTTCTCTCTCTGTCCCCTCTCTCTCTCTCTGTCTCTCTGTCCAATCTCTCTGTCTCTCTCCCCTCTCTTTCTCTGTCTCTGTCTCCTCTCTGTCTCTGTCTCCCTGTCCCATCTCTCTATATGTCCCCTCTTTCTCTATATGTCCCCTCTCTCTCTCTCTGTCTCTCTGTCCAATCTCTCTGTCTCTCTGTCCCCTCTCTCTCTCTCTGTCTCTCTGTCCAATCTCTCTGTCTCCCTGTCCCATCTCTCTATATGTCCCCTCTTTCTCTCTCTGTCCCCTCTCTCTCTCTCTGTCTCCCTGTCCCATCTCTCTATATGTCCCCTCTTTCTCTCTCTGTCCCCTCTCTCTCTCTCTGTCTCCCTGTCCCATCTCTCTATATGTCCCCTCTTTCTCTCTCTGTCCCCTCTCTCTCTCTGTCTCCCTGTCCCATCTCTCTATATGTCCCCTCTTTCTCTCTCTGTCCCCTCTCTCTCTCTCTGTCTCCCTGTCCCATCTCTCTATATGTCCCCTCTTTCTCTCTCTGT
>NC_138302.1:101768771-101876271 GCF_965601325.2 Salmo salar
ATCCCATGGCTCCTCCTCCAGATCTTCCCTCAGCAGGTCCTCAATCAACCGCCTCATCTCCGTCTCCTCCTCCGCCGTCATCCCCCTCGAGAGCAGTGGTCTGGGCTCTTCCTCTGCCCTTCCGGACCACCCCATTAGCCCCCCCCAAAAAAATTATTGGGGGTGTCTTCCGGGCCTCCTCGACCGCCGCCTACGACTCCGTCCACCGGCTGGCATTACCTCCTCGACCTGGGAATCCTTTCGCCAGGGTCCTTTCCCCGACATGATCTCCTCCCAGGTCCAGAACTCCTTCCCCGTTCGCGAGCCCATCTCTCGCGCTCCTTATCCTCCCGCTGCTTGGTCCTTGTTTGTTGGGGTGTTCTGTAATGATCGACGTCGGGTGATGAGGAAGCGGACCAAAACGCAGCTGGGAGCGAACACATGTTTATTCTTTATACTGAAATAAACACGTACACAAAACCAAGAAAATGCCGATACGTTAACTGCTCAAAACAAAGAGACAACACCCCACAAACAGCGTGGGGGAAAGAGGAACTTAAATGTGATCCCAATCAGAGACAACTAGCGACAGCTGTCTCTGATTGGGAATCGACAGAACCCAACATAGAAATAAACCCCATAGAGCTAACACAAGGCTATAACGCAAACATAGAAAACAAACCCAGGAAAAATACCCAACATGACACACCCTGACCCAAAATACCCGAGTTCACCTGGTCAGGGCGTGACAGGTATGCAAACATTATATAAAGTGGCATTGTTTAAAGTGGCTAGTGATACATCTAATTACGTCCATTTTTCATTATTAAAGTGGCTAATGATTTGAGTCAGTATGTTGACAGCAGCCACTCAGTGTTAGTGATGGCTGTTTAACAGTCTGATGGCCTTGAGATAGAAGCTGTTTTTCAGTCTCTCGGGTCCCAGCTTTGATGCACCTGTACTGACCTCGCCTTCTGGATGATAGCGGGGTGAACAGGCAGTGGCTCGGGTGGTTGTTGTCCTTGATGAACTTTTTGGCCTTCCTGTGACATCGGGTGCTGTAGGTGTCCTGGAGGGCAGGTAGTTAGCCCCCGGTGATGCGTTGTGCAGACCTCACTACCCTTTGGAGAGGCTTACAGTTGTGGGCGGAGCAGTTGCCGTGCCAGACGGTGATACAGCCCGACAGGATGCTCTCGATTGTGCATCTGTAAAAGTTTGTGAGTGTTTTTGGTGATAAGCAGAATTTCATCAACCTCCTGAGGTTGAAGAGGTGCTGCTGCGCCTTCTTCACCACGCTGTCTGTGTGGGTGGACCATTTCAGTTTGTCTGTGATGTGTATGCCGAGGAACTTAAAACTTTCCACCTTCTCCACTACTGTCCCGTCGATGTGGATAGGGGGCTGCTCCCTCTGCTATTTCCTGAAGTCCACAATCATCTCCTTTGTTTTGTTGACATTGAGTGTGAGGTTATTTTCCTGACACCACACTCCAAGGGCCCTCACCTCCTCCCTGTAGGCCGTCTCGTCGTTGTTGGTAATCAAGCCTACCATTGTAGTGTCGTCTGCAAACTTGATGATTGAGTTGGAGGCGTGCATGGCCATGCAGTCATGGGTGAACAGGGAGTACAGGAGAGGGCTGAGAACGCACCCATGTGGGGCCCCAGTGTTGAGGATCAGTGGGGTGGAGATGTTTTTACCTACCCCCACCACCTGGGGCGGCCCGTCTGGAAGTCCAGGACCCAGTTGCACAGGGCGGGGTCGAGACCCAGGGCCTCGAGCTTAATGACGAGTTTGGAGGGTGCTATGGCATTAAATGCTGAGCTGTAGTCGATGAACAGCATTCTTACATTGGTATTCTTCTTGTCCAGATGGGTTAGGGCAGTGTGATTGCGATTGCGTCGTCTGCGGACCTATTGGGGTGGTAAGCAAATTGGAGTGGGTCTAGCGTGTCAGGTAGGGTGGAGGTGATATGGTCCTTGACTAGTCTCTCAAAGCACTTCATGATGACAGAAGTGAGTGCTATGGGGCGGTAGTCATTTCGCTCAGTTACCTTAGCTTTCTTGGGAACAGGAACAATGGTGGCCCTCTTGAAGCATGTGGGAACAGCAGACTGGGATAAGGATTGATTGAATATGTCCGTAAACACACCAGCCAGCTGGTCTACGCATGCTCTGAGGACACGGCTGGGGATGCCATCTGGGCCGGCAGCCTTGCGAGGGTTAACACGTTTAAATGTTTTACTCACGTTGGCTGCAGTGAAGGAGAGCCCGCAGGTAGTCTAGTCGAGCTGGTGTTTTGGCGGTGTCTGAAGTCTGTGTTGGAGACGTCACATCGTTAAGCAGGTGTTCTCAGTCAGTCTTGCTGTTTTGCTCTGAAGCAAGCGAAGGGAGATGCTGTTCGTTTCTGGATTACCCCCAGGCCTTGAGGGAGATACTGTTCTGTTATGGATACCCTCAGTCCTTGAGGGAGATACTGTTCTGTTCTGGAAACCCCCTGGCCTTCAAAGGGAAAGATAAAGAGCATCCATGTTTGTCATCAGCACCTGCCTACAGGCAGTAGGCTGAAGCAATCCCAGTACTCCTCTACCCTAAGGCAGAAGGCAGAACCAATCACAGGCCTTCTCTCCCCCAGGCAGCAGGCTGAACCAATCACAGTCCTCCTCTCTCCCCCAGCTCTCCGACAGGTGTTCCATGGTACAGTACCTCATATTAGATGAAGGGAGAAGGGAGGGAAGTGGGAGATGAGGAAGATGGGGAGAAGAGTCAAGCTGGAGATGAAATTGTCTTTGGGCAGGGAGATGGGGAGAGAGAGAGAGTGAGGGGGAGAGAGGGAGAGAGAGAGAGAGAGGGAGAGAGAGAGGGAGAGAGAGCATTGCGTTTGTCCCTCACCTCAGAATAAAGGAGAACTCCAAGACGATATGAGAAGGCAGCCAGATGAGTGAAGGTGAGATTTGACGATGAGGAGAAGGGGAAAAGGATAGGGCGGCAAGGAGAAACTCCCCTCTGTGTAAGCAGTGCGAGGGGAGGAGGGCGATTGGGGGGAGAAAATATCACAGCTCACCCTGACCAGACAATGGAGGGTAGAGAAATCAATAAAGAGGAGAGAAAGAGACAGAGACAAGAGAGAGAGGAGAGAGAAAGAGACAAGAGAGAGAGGAGAGAGAAAGAGACAAGAGACAGGAGAGATAGAAAGAGACAAGAGACAGGAGAGAGAGAAAGAGACAAGAGACAGGAGAGAGAGAAAGAGACAAGAGACAGGAGAGAGAGAAAGAGACAAGAGACAGGGGAGAGAAAGAGACAAGAGACAGGAGAGAGAGAAAGAGACAAGAAAGAGAAAGAGACAGGAGAGAGAGAAAGAGACAAGAGACAGGAGAGAGAGAAAGAGACAAGAGACAGGAGAGAGAGAAAGAGACAAGAGACAGGAGAGAGAGAAAGAGACAAGAGACAGGAGAGAGAGAAAGAGACAAGAGACAGGAGAGAGAGAAAGAGACAAGAGACAGGAGAGAGAGAAAGAGACAAGAGACAGGAGAGAGAGAAAGAGACAAGAGACAGGAGAGAGAGAAAGAGACAAGAGACAGGAGAGAGAAAGAGACAAGAGACAGGAGAGAGAAAGAGACAAGAGACATGAGAGAGAAAGAGACAAGAGACATGAGAGAGAAAGAGACAAGAGACAGGAGAGAGAGAAAGAGACAAGAGACAGGAGAGAGAGAAAGAGACAAGAGACAGGAGAGAGAGAAAGAGACAAGAGACAGGAGAGAGAGAAAGAGACAAGAGACAGGAGAGAGAGAAAGAGACAAGAGACAGGAGAGAGAAAGAGACAAGAGACATGAGAGAGAAAGAGACAAGAGACAGGAGAGAGAAAGAGACAAGAGACAGGAGAGAGAAAGAGACAAGAGACAGGAGAGAGAAAGAGACAAGAGACAGGAGAGAGAAAGAGACAAGAGACAGGAGAGAGAAAGAGACAAGAGACAGGAGAGAGAAAGAGACAAGAGACAGGGAGAGAGACCAGAGACAAGAGACAGGGGAGAGAGACCAGAGACAAGAGACAGGGGAGAGAGACCAGAGACAAGAGACAGGGGAGAGAGACAGAGACAAGAGACAGGGGAGAGAGACCAGAGACAAGAGACAGGGGAGAGAGACCAGAGACAAGAGACAGGGGAGAGAGACCAGAGACAAGAGACAGGGGAGAGAGACCAGAGACAAGAGACAGAGACAAGAGACAAGAGACAAGAGACAAGAGACGACAGACAGACAGACAGACAGACAGACAGACAGACAGACAGACAGACAGACAGACAGACAGACAGACAGACAGACAGACAGACAGACAGACAGACAGACAGACAGACAGACAGACAGACAGACAGACAAAATTACCTGGAATGATTCCTACTTATCCCCAAGGACTATACAGCAAATGCTCTGGCAAACCAACGACCAGCAAAATAAGCAGAAACCTGAAACTACCATCCAACCTGGAACTGAGTGAGTAATGTTAAGCCAGAAGCTACTTTTAAAGCCAAGAAGAAAAACAAATTACAATTATCTATTTTACTTTATAAAGGACCGAATGCTAAGATAAGGCTACCAAGCTTGCTAGGACTGAACAGATCCGGCTGCAACTTCAAGTAGCCTTACCTGAAATAGGGAAGTAAGAGGTGTCAAAGCCCAACAATGGCAGGACACTTTCAGGCCTTTGAGGCCCCCTGCTCCATGGCTGCCCCCTGTCCAGAGGTACACAATACACTACCTCCTGGATGTAAAAAATGAGAAGGCACGGAAAGAGCTACTCATGGACTATCCAGAGGCACGTTTAGCTGATTGCTACAAAATAAAATAGGAACGTAAGCAACTTAACCTTTTGGGGGTTTGGGGTCCATTCACCAAACAAGAATTCACAAAAAATGGGACAAACACCAAATTGTGACTCTGTATGCAGAATTCTGCAAAAATATCCACCGTGTACAACATAAAATACAACATATTGCACGCAGAGCAGAATTATGGAACGAAACCTGCTAAATATCAAAATCCAGAAAAAGAGCCGTTAAATTCTACAACCAGCTAAAAGGAAGCGATTCCAATAACAAAGCCATCACCTACAGAGAGATGAACCTGGAGAAGAGTTCCCTCTGCCAGCTGGTCCTGGGGCTCTGTTCACAAACACAAACAGACCCCACAGAGCCCCAGGACAGCAACACAATTAGACCCAACCAAATAATGAGAAAATGACTTGACATATTGGAAAGATTAACAAAGAAACTGAGCAAACTAGAATGCTATTTGGCCCTAAACAGAGAGTACACAGTGGCAGAATACCTGACCCAAACTTAAGGAGATCTTTAACTATGTACAGATTCAGTAAGCATAGCCTTGCTATTGAGAAAGGCCGCCGTAGGCAGACCTAGCTCTCAAGAGAAGACGGGCTATGTGCACACTGCCTACAAAATGAGGTGGAAACTGAGCTGCACTTCCTATCCTGCCAAATGTATGACCACATTAGAGACACTTATTTTCCTCAGACCCTGACAGACCCACAAAGACTTCGAAAACAAACCCACTTCTGATCAACTCCCATATCTTTTGGGTGAAATACCACAGTGTGCCATCACAGCAGAAAGATATGTGACCTGTTGCCACAAGAAAAGGTAAACCAGTGAAGAACAAACACCATTGTGAACACAACCCATATGTATTTTTATTTATTTGCACATCATTACAACAGATGTACATAGACATAATTCCTTTGGAACTTTTGTGAGTGTAATGTTTGCTATTCGTTTATGATCTACTTCACTTGCTTTGGCAAAGTAAACATATGTTTCCCATGCCAATAAAGCCCTTTGAATTCAGTTGAGAGAGAAAGAGAGAGAGAAACAGAAACAGAAACAGAGAGAGGAAAGAGATTGAGAGAGAGGAGAGAGAGAGAGAGAGAGAGAGAGAGAGAGAGAGAGAGAGGAAAGAGATTGAGAGAGAGAGAGAGAGAGAGAGAGAGAAAGAGAGAGAGAGAGAAAGAGAAAGAGAAACAGAGAGAGGAAAGAGAGACAGAGAAACAGAAAGTGAGAGAGAGAGAGAGAAAGCAAGACAGAGAAACAGAAAGCGAGACAGAGACAGACAGAGCGAGAGCGAAAGAGGCAGATAGGAGATACATAAATGGAGAGAGAGAAATATAGGGAATGTAGAGAGAAACAGTAGACGAGAAACGCATCATCACGCAGAACAAAACCCCTCTGCAGTTCATCCCAGTATTGATCCGTAGCAGGGCCTGAATACCCATTACAGTTTGTCCTGCTGATGCTGTTGACTATTCTCAAAAGATGACTGTGTCCCAAATGGAACCCTATTCCCTATATAGTGCAGTACTTTTGACCAGGGCCCATTGTGGATAGTGTGTCATTTGGGATGAACCTTTTGTTCTTGTTGGAATACTTAGGATCTTTGTTCTCTGTGTGACTATACATTTTTTTTTCTCAGTTTATCTTTTCTGTACAACAGCAACCGTGTTTAAAGTACACACGATTCTTAGTATGCAATGGCTTGGGACAGTGACTTCCCTGTAGGCCTTCCCTGTAGCTCAGTTGGTAGAGCATGGTGTTTGCAACGCCAGGGTTGTGGGTTCGATTCCCACGGGGGGCCAGCACAGCAAAAAAAATAAAAAATAAAAAAGTGTTTAGAAATGAAATGTATGCATTCACTACTCTAAGTCACTCTGGATAAGAGCGTCTGTTAAATTACTAAAATGTAAATGTAAAAAAGTTGACTGAATGCACTAAACAGGAACATAAAAATAAAATAAGGGTAAAAATAAAACAACTGAAAATGGGGAAGAAAGTATCATAAAGCACCTTACACATGTAACATCTACTGCTATCGATGATATGACCTGTTGAAGACTAACTTTTAACTTGTTTGTCAAAATGTTTTGTATCATGGTTTGGTTTATGGTTAAAATGATAGTGATCGTGAATGTGTTTTTTGATAGTGATCTCTTCTTGTGATAACCTGGAACTACCAGCTATTTTCACTGGGAATATTTTGTCCATATTACTACAGTAACCTTTTCAAGCTGACCCAGAAACAGTCTACAACTGTCCAGACATATTAGATAAACAACACTACTGTCACTTAGGTATAATACGGATCGGGAGACAGGCGCAGGAATGCGTAACAGGGTTTTTTATTGACCCACATTACATCGTGCCATGTAAAGGCATGGGGACGAATGCCAAACACGTATACAAAACACAGGGTTGAAACCCAAACAAAATAAAAAATAAAGGATGGGTACTTTAAATAAATACACGGGACGAGACCCATAATCAACTGATCAGTACACGAAAGCCAAAACAACACAGCACAGGTACTCACGCGAACAACAGACATTGTAACAATAAATCGACAGAACAATGGAGAACAAAGGGCACACTTATACAATTACTAAACACCAGTCTCAACATCAACAGCGAAGAGACAAGCCCGGGATGCTGGCTTTCTAGGCAGAGTTGCAAAGAAAAAGCCATATCTCAGACTGGCCAATAAAAACTGGACTGAGATATGGCTTTTTCATGATTTTTTTTATGTTGAGACTGGTGTTTTGCGGGTACTTTTTAATGAAGCTGCAAGTTGAGGACTTATGAGGCATTTCTCAAACTAGACACTCTAATGTACTTGTCCTCTTGCTCAGTTGTGCACCGGGACTTCTCACTCCTCTTTCTATTCTCGTTAGAGACAGTTTGCGCTGTTCTGTGCAGGGAGTAGTACACAGCATTGTACTAGATCTTTAGTTTTGTGGTAATTTCTCGCATAGTATAGCCTTAATTTCTCAGAACAAGAATAGACTGACGTGTTTCAGAAGAAAGTGCTTTGTTTCTGGCCATTTTGAGCCTGTAATTGAACCCACAAATGCTGATGCTCCAGATACTCAACTAGTCTAAATAAGGTCAGTTTTATTGCTCTTTAATCAGGACAACAGCTTTCAGCTGTGCTAACATAATTGCAAAATAGTTTTCTAATGATCAATTAGCCTTTTAAAATTATAAACTTGGATTAGCTAACACAACGTGCCATTGGAACACAGGAGTAATGGTTGCTGATAATGGGCCTCTGTACAACTACGTAGATATTCCATAAAAAAATCTGCCGTTTCCAGCTACAATAGTCATTTACAACATGAACAATGTATACACTGTATTTCTGATCAATTTGATGTTATTTTAATGGACAAAAAAGTTGCTCTTCTTTCAAAAACAAGGACATTTCTAATTTATCCCAAACTTTTGAACGTTAGTATACATTTCTCTACAACAGGCGATAGGCTACATGCAGAACACCAAGTCAGAACAGCTAAATTAGGAAGGGAAAAGGTACCAAATTATTAGCGTGAGGCACACGGGCTACTAACAGCTTCCTACACAACATACACTTAGTATTACTTTCTACAATATGCATTTATCCCTGGCATATAACATAATTTATGCAGCAGCATACAAGACATTTTTGGACTCACCTTGTTGTGCTGTGCTCACTTGAACAGGAAGGTGGCGCAGCGGTCCTTCCTCTGCAAATTTTGTCATCAAACTTAGTCATCAAAGTTTGGCATTCTCTGGATGTATGGTGCTTTCAAGATAACTGGGAAAAAACAAGGTCAAATCATGATGAAGTCAGTGATCTTCAGGTGAGAGCTCTAGAATGAGGCCTGATTTCCTGACTTGCAATTCCGAGTTGGATGACAGTTTTAAATGTATTTTCCCAGTCGCAGCTCATTTTCTTTCAGAGTTCCCAGTTGTTTTGAACTCACTGAAGTCTTAGATTTCCCATTTCCGAGTTTCCAGTTGTTTTGAGAGCGGCAGAACTCATGTTGGATTGACAGCATGGCCAATGTTGAATGTTTATCCTTTTAAGCTTGGAAAAGAGACCCTTAAACCCAGACTTGGACCACACACCCACTCCACTGAATACCAGGCTAGTGATTGCTTTGCAGTGCTTGCAGTTAGCCACTGATTCCTTCCAAAACACTCATTGTTGAATTTGCGATTTCCAACTTGGTATGTAATGTTTTATCTAGTATAATTTGTCTTCATTATTTCTCTTCATATGACAAGGACTGAAAAAGATTTGCCAGTAGATTGTCGACTTGATTCTTGATGATTAGTGCTAGCTTGCTAGGTACGATTTTGAAAGTCCAATCAAAGCTACTGTAGATATAATGTGATTTGACGTCCTTTTATCTGTGGCCAATGAACTTGAACCTTCTTGGCTGAGCACTTCGAATGTAAATCTATGGCAGCACCAAAGGGGCATGAATATTAGAGCTCTACCCGTAGATTTTGCGGTGACGTAGTATCCTCATGAGTGACGGAACACTGAGCCAATCACAGCGCAACTAGAGAACATTATCCACCTCACGCTCCGTATTTTCCTCTGGCTGCCCCACCTCCACATAAAGCACTGAGCTAGGCTGAAAAACCTGCAATATGGAGCTACATTACTCAAGAAAAAAAAGAGACCAAGTTTCTATGCGGCTCAATGATTATTTATTGTTTTACATTGTTTGCAAACTGATATGTGACACGCATTAATAAGAAAATAAAATGCAAAACAGTTAAAAATGAAATAATAATTGTTGTACTCTTCTTTTTTCTTATTTAAACAGGTGGGGCAGAGTGAATGACCCAATCTATCTTGAAGCTTATATTCATTACCAAAAGGGCCTTGCTTTAATGTGTAGGGTCCTGTTCATCGTGCTGATACAGCGCAATGGACAGAAAATAGTTGTATTTTGTTGTTTATTTTTCAGGTCTGGTAAAATTACAAAAAAAAAACATTCCTTTTTGGCTATTCAACACCCTAAAAATGCCACTTTCTCTACTTTGCCGAAATTACACAAGAATGTTACAAAACTTCCAGGGCGCCGTGGTCATTTTGGACATTTTTCAAAAAATCCCACTTCTCTCTCATTGCACCACATTTTTACTTTCTATGACTTCCTATGATCAATCATGACAAATAGACATTCTAGGTTGATTCATGGCTTAACATAGTGATATATATCATTTGGTCAGTATAAATGCCATTTGGACATTTCTAATGCCATTTGGACATGGTTCACTGACTTTTGGGTTCGGAAGCCGACTTCCTATGATCATATATGGCAAATGGATATAACATCGTGATTTGGTACTTATGTATGGCATTTGGGCATTTCTTATGCCATTTGTCCATGGTTCACTGACTTTTGGCTTCCTATGATCATATATTGCAAATTGACAAAACATGAGCATTATGGACAAACTCAATAAAATAAGACAAAGGTATGTTCATACAGTTATTATATACGTATAATTGACAAAACAAATCCCGGCAAAAAAAATCAAAAAAATGGTCCAGAAAACACTTTTTTAGAGGGGGTTGTATTTTTGAGAAGTAAAAAAAAAATCATTTTCAAAATTTGACCTTTTGGTCTTGACTTTGTGTCCATTTGCAATATGAAAATCTACGGTGGAGCGCACTCGCCATCTTTGGGATTTTTGTTGTATAACACTTGGCATTTTCCATATGCAACTTGCCACATGGTTTGGATGAACTGCCGTCCATGTAAAAACCTTTTGGGGGAAAACGGTCCAGAAAGCACTTTTTTAGAGGGGGTTGTATTTTATCATTTAAAAACAAAAATCTAAATTTGACCTTTGGGTCTTGACCTTGTGTCTATTTGCAATATGAAAATCTATGTTGGAGTGCGCTCGCCATCTTTGGGATTTAGACTCCATATGCGAATTGATTGCCCCTCATTTATCTTCAGAGTTCGTACTGTTAGGTGACATAAACTGGGATATGCTTAACACCCCGGCCGTCCTACAATCTAAGCTAGATGTCCTCAATCGCACACAAATGAACCTACAAGGTACAACCCAAAATCCGTAAACACGGGCACCCTCATAGATATCATCCTGACCAACCTGCCTTCTAAATACCTGTACACCTCTGCTGTCTTTAACCAGGATCTCAGTGATCACTGCCTCATTGCCTGTGTCAGTAATGGGTCTGCGGTCAAATGACCACCACTCATCACTGTCAAACGCTCCCTAAAACACATCAGCTAGCAGGCCTTTCTAATCGACCTGGCCCGGGTATTTTGGAAGGATATTGACCTCATCCCGTCAGTAGAGGATGCCTGGTTATTCTTTAAAAGTGCTTTCCTCACCATCTTAAATAAGCATGCCCCATTCAAAAAATGTAGAACTAAGAACAGATATAGTCCTTGATTCACCCCAGACTTGACTGCCCTTGACCAGCACAAAAACATCCTGTGTCGTACTGTGTAAGTATTGAATATGCAACTTTTCAGGGAAGATAGGAACCAATATACACAGTCAGTAATGAAAGCAAAGGCTAGCTTTTTCAAACAGAAATGTGCATCCTGTAGCATAAATTCCAAAACGTTTTGGGACACTTTAGAATCCATGGAGAATAAGAGCACCTCCTCCCAGCTGCTCACTGCACTGGGGTTAGGAAACACTGTCACCACTGATAAATCCACAATAATCAAGAATTTCAACAAGCATTTTTCTATGGCTGGCCTTACTTTCCACCTAGCTACCCCTACCCCAAACAACAGCTCTGCACCCCCGCAGCAACTTGCCCAAGCCCCCCCCCCCCCCGCTTCTCCTTCACCCAAATCCAGATAGCTGATGTTCTGAAAGAACTGCAAAATCTGGACCCCTACAAATCAGCTGGGCTAGACAATCAGGACCCTCTCTTTGTAAAATTATCCACCGCAATTGTTGCAACCCCTGTTACTAGCCTGTTCAACCTCTCTTTTGTATCGTCTGAGATCCCTAAAGACTGAAAAGCGGGCACGGTCATCCCCCTCTTCAATGGGGGAGACACTCTAGACCCAAACTGTTATAGACCTATATCCATCCTGCTCTGCCTTTCTAAAGTCTTCGAAAGCCAAGTTAATAAACATATCACCGAACATTTCAAATCCCAAAATACCTTCTCCGCTATGCAATCTGGTTTCCGAGCTGGTCATAGGTGCACCTCAGCCACGCTCAATGTCCTAAACAATATCATAACCACCATCGATAAAACACACTACATTGACCTGGCCAAGGCTTTCGACTCTGTCAATCACTTTCTCATCGGCAGACTCAACAGCCTTGGTTTCTCAAATAACTGCCTCACCTTGTTCACCAACTACTTCTCAGACAGAGTTCAGTGTGTCAAATCGGAGGGCTTGTTGTCCGGACCTCTGGCAGTCTCTATGGGGGTACCACAGGGTTCAATTCTCACTCTATTCTCTGTATATATCAAGGATGTCGCTCTTGCTGCTGGTGATTCCTTGATCCACCTCTACGCAGACGACACCATTCTGTATACATCTGGCCCTTCTTGGGACACTGTGTTAACAAACCTCCAGACGAGCTTCAATGCCATACAACATTCCTTCCATGGCCTTCAACTGCTCTTAAATGCTAGTAAAACTAAATGCATGCTTTTTACCCAATCACTGCCCGCACCCGCCCACCCGACTCTATGTAAACTGGAAACCACATATTCTGAGGCTGCATTTATTGTAGCTGGGGATTTTAACAAGGCTAATCTGAAAACAAGGCTCCCTAAATTTTATCAGCATATCAAATGCGTAACCCGGGCTGGCAAAATCCTGGATCATTGTTATTTTAACCTCTCTAGGCTAGGTGGGACGAATTCGTCCCACCTACGTAACAGCCACTGCTATCCTGTGGCGCGATTTTCAAAACATTAAAAATCCTATTACTTCAATTTCTCAAACATATGACTATTTTACAGCCATTTAAAGATAAGACTCTTGTTAATCTAACCACACTGTCCGATTTCAAAAAGGCTTTACAACGAAAGCAAAACATTAGATTATGTCAGCAGAGTACCAAGCCAGAAATAATCAGACACCCATTTTTCAAGCCAGCATATAATGTCACCAAAACCCAGAAGACAGCTAAATGCAGCACTCACCTTTGATGATCTTCATCAGATGACAACCCTAGGACATTATGTTATACAATACATGCATGTTTTGTTCAATCAAGTTCATATTTATATCAAAAACCAGCTTTTTACATTAGCATGTGACGTTCAGAACTAGCATACCCCCCGCAAACTTCCGGGGAATTCGCTAACATTTTACTAAATTACTCACGATAAACGTTCACAAAAAGCATAACAATTATTTTAAGAATTATAGATACAGACCTCCTCTATGCACTCGATATGTCCGATTTTAAAATAGCTTTTTGGTGAAAGCACATTTTGCAATATTCTAAGTACATAGCCCAGGCATCACGGGCTCGCTATTTAGACACCCGGCAAGTTTAGCACTCACCATAATCATATTTACTATTATAAAAATGTCATTACCTTTTGTTGTTTTCGTCAGAATACACACCCAGGACAGCTACTTCAATAACAAATGTTGGTTTGGTCCAAGATAATCCATCGTTATATCCGAATAGCGGCGTTTTGTTCGTGCGTTCCAGACACTATCCGAAATAGTAAAGAAGTGTCACGCGCTTGGCGCAATTCGTGACAATAAAATTCTAAGTATTCCATTACCGTACTTCGAAGCATGTCAACCGCTGTTTAAAATCAATTTTTACGACATTTTTCTCGTAGAAAAGCGATAATATTCCGACAGGGAATCTCCTTTTCGGCAAACAGAGGAAAAAATCCCAAAGGCGGGGGCGGTCGGGGTCACGCGCAGAAGCTAGTGTCTCTTGATCGGCCACTTGAGAAAGGCGATAATGTGTTTCAGCCTGGGGCTGGAATGACGACATTCTGTTTTTTCCCGGGCTCTGAGCGCCTATGGACGACGTGGGAAGTGTCACGTTAGAGCAGAGATCCTTAGTAAATGATAGAGATGGAAAAGAAGTTCAACAAATGGTCAGACAGGCCACTTCCTGTAAAGGAATCTCTCAGGTTTTGACCTGCCATTTGAGTTCTGTTATACTCACAGACACCATTCAAACAGTTTTAGAAAATTTAGGGTGTTTTCTATCCATATGTAATAAGTATATGCATATTCTAGTTACTGAGTAGGAGTGGTAACCAGATTAAATCGGGTATGTTTTTTATCCAGCCGTGTCAATGCTGCCCCCTAGCCCTAACAGGCTAACTTCCGCGATGCATACAAAGTCTTCCCCCACCCTCCTTTCAGAAAATCTGACCACGAATCCATTTTGTTGCTCCCAGCCTATAGACAGAAACTAAAACAGGAAATGCCCGTGCTCAGGTCTGTTCAACGCTGGTCTGACAAATCGGATTTCACGCTTCAAGATTGCTTTGATCACGTGGACTGGGATAAGTTCCGCATAGCGTCGGACAATAACGTTGATAAATACGCTGATTCGGTGAGCGAGATTATTAGCAAGTGCATCGGTGATGTTGTACCCACAGCGTCTATTAAAACATTCCCCAACCAGAAAGCATGAATTGATGGCAGCATTCACGCAAAACTGAAAGAGCGAACCACTGCTTTTAATCAGGCGACTGGAAACATGACCGAATACAAAGAGTGTAGCAATTCCCTCCGCAAGGCAATCAAACAAGCTAAGCTTCAGTATAGAGACAAAGTAGAGTCGCAATTCAACGGCTCAGACATGAGAGGTATTTGGCAAGGTCTACAGTCAATCACGGACTGCAAAAAGAAAACCAGCCCCGTCGCGGACCACGATGTCTTGCTCCCAGACAAACTGAACAAATTCTTTGCTCGCTTTGAGGACAATACAGTGCCACCGACACGGCCCGCTACCAAAACCTGGGGGTCCTTCACTGCAGCCAACGTGAGTAAAATATATAAACGTGTTAGCCTTTGCAAGACGGCATCCCTAGCCACGTCCTCAGATTATGCGCAGACCAGCTGGATTGTGTGATTATGGACATATTTAATCAATCCTTATCCCAGCCTGCTGTGCCCACATGCTTCAAGAGGGCCACCATTATTCCTCTTCCCAAGAAAGCTAAGGTAACTGAGCTAAATGACTATCGCCTCGTAGCACTCACTTCCGTCATCATGAAGTGCTTTGAGAGACTAGTCAAGGACCATATCACCTCCACCCTACCCGACACCCTAGACCCACTCCAATTTGCTTACCGCCCCAATAGGTCCACAGACGACGCAATCGCAATCACACTGCACACTTCACTAACACATCTGGACAAGAGGAATACCTATGTAAGATTGCTGTTCATCAACTACAGCTCAGCATTTAACACCATCGTACTCTCAGGGAGGAGGTGAGGGCCCTCGGAGTGTGGTGTCAGGAAAATAACCTCACACTCAACGTCAACAAAACAAAGGAGATGATCGTGGACTTCAGGAAACAGCAGAGGGAGCAGCCCCCTATCCACATTGATGGGACAGCAGTGGAGAATGTGGAAAGTTTTAAGTTCCTCGGCATTCACATCACTGACAAACTGAAATGATCCACCCACACAGACAGCGTGGTGAAGAAGGCGCAGCAGCACCTCTTCAAACTCAGGAGGCTGAAGAAATGTGGCTTGTCACCAAAAACTCTCACAAACTTTTACAGATGCACAATCGAGAGCATCCTGTTGGGCTGTATCACCTCCTGGTATGGCAACTGCTCTGCCCACAACTGTAAGGCTCTCCAGAGGGTAGTGAGGTCTGCACAACGCATCACCGGGGGTAAACTACCTACCCTCCAGGACACCTTCACCACCCGATGTCACAGGAAGGCCAAAAAGATCATCAGGGACAACAACCACCTGAGGCACTGCCTGTTCACCCCGCTGTCATCCAGAAGACGAGGTCAGTACAGGTGCATCAAAACGGGGACCGAGAGACTGAAAAACAGCTTCTATCTCGAGGCCATCAGACTGTTAACCTCTTGGGGCTAGGTGGGACGCTAGCGTGCCACCCGTGGTGCACTCCATCAACAGCAGGTGCATTTCAAGAGCGGCAAATTTGAATCCAAATAAATGTCAAAATTCAAATTTTTCAAAAATACAACTATGTTACACCATTTGAAAGATAAACATCTCCTTAATCTAACCACTTTTTACGATTTCAAAAAGGTTTTACGGCGAAAGCATAAATTTAGAGTATGTTAGGACAGTACATTTACAAGAGTTGTGTGTAATGTTTTGTCAAGTCAAAGACAGGGTCACCAAAACCATAAAACCAGCTAAAATGATGCACTAACCTTTTACAATCTCCATCAGATGACACTCCTAGGACATTATGTTAGACAATGCATGCATTTTTAGTTCTATCAAGTTCATATTTATATCCAAAAACAGCGTTTTACTATGGCATTGATGTTGAGGAAATCGTTTCCCTCCAATAACCGGCAGTCAAGTCAGCGTCACAAATTAAATAATTAAAATTAGAAAACATTGGTAAAATATTATATTGTCATTTAAAGAATTATAGATTTACATCTCTTGAACGCAATCAACTTGCCAGATTTAAAAATAACCTTACTGGGAAATCACACTTTGCAATAATCTGAGCACTGCGCCCAGAAAAATACGCGTTGCGATACAGACTAGACGTCATGTTGGGGAGATCTAAAATCGAAAATACTATGTAAATAATCCATTACCTTTGATTCTCTTCATCAGATGTCACTTCCAGGTATCACAGGTCCATAACGAATGTAGTTTTGTTCAAAAAAGCTCATCATTTATGTCCAAAAATCTCCGTCTCGTTAGCACATGATGTAAGCCAGCCGGACTTCTCGTCATGAACGAGGGGAAAAAATATATTTCCGTTCGTTCAAACATGTCAAACGTTGTATAGCATAAATCATTAGGGCCTTTTTTAACCAGAACATGAATAATATTCAAGGTGGACGAATGCATACTCTTTTATAACGTATTGGAACGAGGGTACCCAACATGAACTCGCGCGCCAGGTGTCTAATGGGACATCATCGTTCCATGGCTCTTGTTCGGTCAGATCTCCCTCCAGAAGACTCAAAACACTTTGTAAAGGCTGGTGACATCTAGTGGAAGCAATAGGAAGTGCCAAAATATTCCTAAACCCCTGTGTTTTTCAATGGGATAGGTTTAAAGTCAATACAACACATCAGGTATCCACTTCCTGTCAGAAAATGTCTCAGGGTTTTGCCTGCCAAATGAGTTCTGTTATACTCACAGACACCATTCAAACAGTTTTGGAAACTTTAGAGTGTTTTCTATCCATATACAATAAGTATATGCATATTCTAGTTACTGGGTAGGATTAGTAACCAGATTAAATCGGGTACATTTTTTTTATCCAGACGTGCAAATGCTGCCCCCTAGACCCAACAGGTTAAACAGCCATCACTAACATTGAGTGGCTGCTGCCAACATACTGACTCATCTCTAGCCACTTTAATAATACAAAATTGTATGTAATAAATGTATCACTAGCCACTTTAAACAATGCCACTTTATATAATGTTTACATACCCTACATTATTCATCTCATACGTATATACTGTACTCTATACCTACGTGTGTTTATCCCATGTGTTACTCTGTGTTGTTGTTTGTGTCGCACTGCTTTGCTTCATCTTGATCAGGTCGCAGTTGTAAATGAGAACTTACTCTCAACAGGTTAAATTAAGGTGAAATAAATAAAAACAAATTGTTGCGGGCATTGATGCAGTTACGGCCCCTCTATCGACTTTTGTTGACTCTTTTATTAGACCACTTGCAGAACATGCACACCTCCTTTGTAAAGGTCACCAGCATGACCAGTATGATCTCATTATTGAAGCCATGGAACATTTTCTTCTGCAAAGAAGAATGATGATGATGATATGAATGAACTATTATAACTATAAAACTACCCTAATACTTCTGCAAAGTGACTCTAATTAACTATTTCATGTTTATAAAATGGATTTCTTTATTCAGACGAAGGGTACTGCTATGGGATCCCCTATGACATCTAACTATGCTAACTTGTATGTGTGTTACATGGATTCTCAAACGTTTTCTTGTCATATTATTATGTGGACATATTTTTTTTCTTCTATGGAGGGGTGATGCAAAACAGCTGCAGGCATTCCATGCTTTTCTTAACTCATGTTCTGAGCACCTGAGATGTACTATTCAATCTGACACACGTCAAATAGGTTTCCTTGATCTTCTGATTTTGTGTGAGGATAACGCTTTATAATCTTTACAAGAAACCTTCTGATCGTAACAGTTTGTTGAGGGCTGATAGCTTTCACCTGGTTCCCTTGAAAAACAGTTTGCCCTTGTGTGTGGCAGAGGGAGTTTTGGGCCATGTCTGCCCAGGGTATGAAAGCCGCCCACTCCCCCAGCCGGTCCTGGTAATAGGACGGCAGAAACCTACCCAAATCCTGGTTAACTCTCTCCACCTGCCCATTACTCTCGGGGTGAAACCCTGAGGTCAGGCTGACCGAGATCCCTAGACGTTCCATGAATGCCCTCCAGACCCTCGATGTGAACTGGGGACCCCGATCAGACACTATATCCTCAGGCACCCCGTAGTGCCGGAAGACGTGTGTAAACAGGGCCTCCACAGTCTGTAGGGCCGTAGGGAGACCGGGCAAAGGAAGGAGATGGCAGGTCTTAGAAAACAAATCCACAACGACCAGGATCGTGGTGTTTCCTTGTGACAGAGGAAGATCCGTCACGAAATACACAGATAGGTGTGACCACAGCCGTTGTGGAACGGGTAGGGGTTGTAATTTCCCTCTGGGCAGGTGTCTAGGTGCCTTGCTCTGGGCGCACACCGAGCAGGAGGAAACATAAACCCTCACGTCCTTAGCTAAAGTGGGCCACCAGTACTTCCCACTAAGACAGCGCACTGTCCGACCGATGCCAGGATGACCAGAGGGGAGTGACGTGTGGGCCCAACAGATCAATCGATCGCGGACGTCAGACGGAACGTACAGACGCCCAACTGGACACTGGGTGGGAGTGGGCTCCGTACGTAACGCCCGCTCGATGTCCGCGTCAACCTCCCATACCACCGGTGCCACCAGGCAAGAAGCTGGAAGTATGGGAGTGGGATCCGTGGACCACTCCTCTGTGTCATACATCCGGGACAGTGCGTCTGCCTTAGCGTTCTGGGAACCTGGTCTGTAGGATAGGGTTAAAACAAAACGGATGAAATACATGGCCCACCTTGCCTGGTGAGTGTTCAGTCTCCTCGCCACCAGGATGTACTCCAGATTGCGGTGTTCAGTCCAAATGAGGAAAGGGTGTTTAGCCCCCTCAAGCCAATGCCTCCACGCCTTCAGAGCCTTGACAACAGCCAACAGCTCCCGGTCCCTTACATAATAGTTTCACTACGCCGGGCTGAGCTTCTTCGAAAAGAAAGCACAAGGGCGGAGCTTTGGTGGCGTACCCGAGCGCTGAGACAGCACAGCTCCTATCCCAGCCTCGGACGCGTCCACCTCTACTATGAATGCCAAGGAGGGATCAGGATGAGCCAGCACGGGAGCCGAGGTAAACAGAGCCTTCAGGTGACCAAAAGCCCTGTCAGCCCCAGCTGACCACTGCAGTCGCACCGGTCCCCCCTTCAGCAAGGAGTTAATGGGAGCCACTAGCTGACCAAAGCCCCGGATTAACCTCCGTTAGTAGTTGGCAAACCCTAAGTTGGCAAACACACATGTGCGCAACAGGGAGCTCTGGGTGAGTCGGGTGCCTACTCACTTGGGATGATCCACCAGTGCCCTGCCTGCTGCCTCGACTCCCTGGGGAACCTCCCCAGAACCGACCAGCAGTGTGCCCTCTGCGGCCACAGGTGGTGCAAGAAACGGCCACCCCTCCGGTCACCCTTAGAGCAGCACCTCCGAGCTCCATAGGTGTAAGATCGGAGGTGCTGGGGGATGGAATGGACAGACCCCGATCCGGACGTCCGCGGGTGGCCAACAGGTTATCTAGCCGGATGGATAAATACACCAGCTGGTCAAGGGTAAGGGTGGTGTCCCTGCATGCCAGCTCCCGACGAATGTCCTCACGTAGACTACACCGGTAATGGTCGATCAGGGCCCTCTCATTCCATCCCGCGCTGTCAGCCAGGGTCGTGAAGTCCAGTGCGAAATCCTGTGCACTCCTCATCCCCTGTCTGAGTTGGAACAAGCGTTCCCCCACCGCTCTCCCCTCAGGTGGATGATCGAATACTGCCCGGAAGCGGCGGGTGAAATCCTCATTGCGGACCAACGCTACGTCTATTCATCCCCATTCGGCATTGGCCCACTCAAGCGCTTTCCCCGACAAACAGGAGATGAAGGCGGACACGCTCTTGTGTCCTGAGGGAGCCGGGTGGACGGTCGCCAGGTACAGCTCCAACTGGAGCAGGAACCCCTGGCACCCGGCAGCCATCCCATCAAATGCCCTCGGGAGCGAGAGCCGAATCCCACTGAGTTCAGGTGATGGAGGGGTGGACAGCGGTGTGGGTTGTGGTGAAGTTGATGGGGGTGTGGGAAAACCCCCTCTCTCCCATCGCTCCATGGTGTGCAGCACGCGATCCATAGCTGTGCCAAGATTTTGGAGCATCGTCGCGTGCTGCTGGACGTGCTCCTCCACCGGTAATGGAGGACTGGGTGCACCTGCGGACTCCATATTAGGTGTGTGTTTCTGTCAAGTGTCAGTGTGTAGCGGTTAGGACGGAGTCAGGCGCAGGACACAGAACTGAGTAAAAGACCTACTTTACTCGAAAAGAAACAACAATAATTTCCACGCAGGGAAACACACACAAGTCTTGGACACTAAACAAAGAACAAACACGCACCAAAACATTTGGGAACCAGAGGGTTAAATAGGGAATAAATTATAACTCAATGAGAACCAGGTGTGTACAATCAAGACAAAACAAATGGAAAAAGAAACGTAGATCGGTGGAGGCTAGAAAGCCGGTGACGTTGACCGGCGAACGTCGCCTGAAGAAGGAGAGGAGCCGACTTCGGCGGAAGTCGTGACAGCCCTACAGCCAATTCTGCCGAATCAAAAGAATTAGACAAAAATATGGCTGAGATGCAAAGACAATTCAAGGAGAGGGGGTAGAAAGTGGTCAGATTAATACTGCCATTGAGAAAATCCAAAACAAATCGAGACATGATCTCTTTCAAGTACAGTCTGGCAAAAAGAAGCATTCTTGCGTCCTCACTACTTGCTATTCAAAGTGCTCTGAACAAATTAAGGGAATCGTTCACAAACATTGCCACATTCTAAGATCCGATGACAGTAACGGTAATGTGTTTGCGGACCCTCCCTTGGTTGTATTCTCGCGGGGCAGAAATCTCAGAGATCATTTGGTTTACCATCCCAAAATATCCCTGCACAACGTCTATTTGCGCCTCTCCTGGATGGAAGCTACAAGTGTAATGGCTGCTCTCAATGCAATGGCACTTACAGATGTAGATCCTTCAAACATCCCCAAACAGGCAAACAGATCCCAATCAAAGGTGTTATCACGTGCTCCAGTAAGGCAGTTACTTATCTTATAACTTGTCGTTGTGGTAAAAATGATGTGGGTAAAACAAAGCACAAATTAAAAGTACGAATCTTGGAGCATCGTAGCACCATAAGTTGTAAAAACTTGACGTACCCAGTTGCGGACCACTTTTTGGAAGCGAACCACACAATTTCGTACCTACCTTATAACGGCATCGAACATGTCATCCTCCCTAGGAGAATGATAGGCTGCCTGGATCATTAATTTAAAGAGCCTTGCTCCCTTCAGTCTCAAAGTAGACTTTGATCTTAAGCCATTCTTGTGATTTTGCTATTGTAAATGTTTGTAGGCCTATGTAGCCAAATTGTATCTTTGATTATATGCCATCCATTCATGTTTTTTATAGGTTTTATTTATAACGGCGGACAAGCCACCAGGGGGAGACTCGTCGAGGCCTGGTGACAGACGGAGTCTACATCACATGGCGGTGGCTCCATCTACTGGACTTGCAAGGTCATCGACGGGTCCTCCGGCCAGGACTAATTGGGGCTGATTGAGGCTGGTGAGTAATCAAGGGTCTGATTGCTCACCAGCCGTACAGGGCCCATGAAGCTGCCAGGATGGCAGCACACGGGAGGTTTGGAGGTAGTGAGAGGTTGCTACCGAATAGACATCCTCACGGTCTGCTAGAACAAAGGGGATAGATGTTCTACCCCAGAGCATTCCCCGGAGCCCAGAAGACGATAACCCAGAAGAGGTCTCCTGGAGGAGAACATTTTCTTCTCTTTTTTTTAAATTGTTTTAATAAACACCCTTGAAAACTGAGGTATGACACATCTGATCTGTGTAAATGTCTTGATCAAACCCCCTGGTCTGCCACACTGTAAACTAACCAATTATATCAGGCCACACCAGGCCATTATTACAGACACATGTGTCCTTTGACACTATATAAACTAGTGACCCGCAGTGTTTGTCATTCTACCCTGGTTATTAAATTATTGCATCTGAGCTCTTAGAGTGAGGATCTCCTTTTCTTGTTTAAGTGTTCTACTCTACTACCCAGCACCACTCCTAAACCGGTGTCCTACTCCACTAGTCAGCACCTCTCCTAATCCGGTGTTCTACTCCGCTAGTCAGCACCTCTACTAAACCGGTGTTCTACTCCGCTAGTCAGCACCTCTCCAAAACCGGTGTTTTACTCCGGTTGTCAGAACTTCGCTTAAACAGGCGTTCTGCTCCGGTAGCCAGCACCTCACGTCAACAGGTATGTGTTTCTTTCACCTCCAGATTAACCTGTTACGCAGTAAACCGCACTCTACTGTCAAAAAGCTCTAAAATATGCCGAAGGATAATTCCTTGCCTGACACTGGTCAAAGACCCAGACAAAACTGCTTTGAATACAGCCAAAGGGAGCACGATAAGATAATTGAATATGAGACCTTTTTTGACATGCAGGGGGGTAACTCTAACTTCTCGAAAGAACTGTTAAACAACTGCAACCTGGCCAAGATAAAGCAAAGCAGTGCGACAAAAACAACAGCACAGAGTTACAAGTGGGATAAACAAAAGTACAGTCAATAACACAATAGAAAAATCTGTATACAGTGTGTGCAAATGAAGTAAGGAGGGAAGGCAATAAATAGGCCATAGTGGTGAAGTAATTAGAATTTAGCAATTAACACTGGAGTGATAGACGTGCAGATGAGGATGTGCAAGTAAAAATAGTGGTGTGCAAAAAGCAGAAAAACAAAAACAAATATGGGACGAGGTAGGTAGTTGATTGGATGGGCTATT
This sequence comes from Salmo salar, assembly GCF_965601325.2. NCBI lineage: Eukaryota > Metazoa > Chordata > Actinopteri > Salmoniformes > Salmonidae > Salmo > Salmo salar. Next base: position 101,791,966 of record NC_138302.1, read on the forward strand.
TACAGATGGGCTGTGTACAGCTGCAGCGATCGGTAAGCGGCTCTGACAACTGATGCTTAAAGTTTGTAAGGGAGATATAAGTGTCCAACTTCAGCAATTTTTGCAATACGTTCCAGTCATTGGCAGCAGAGAACTGGAAGGAAAGGCGGCCAAAGGGGGAGTTGCCATTGGGGATGACCAGCGAAATACACCTGCTGGAGTGCGTGCTACGGATGGGTGTTGCTATGGTGACCAGTGAGCTGAGATAAGGCGTGGCTTTACCTAGCAAAGACTTATAGACGACCTGGAGCCAGAGGGTTTGGCAACAAATATGTAGCGAGGGCCAGCCAACGACAGCATACAGGTCACAGTGATGGGTAGCATATGGGGCTTTGGTGACAAAACTGATGGCACTGTGATAGACTACATCCAATTTGCTGAGTAGAGTGTTGGAGGCTATTTTGTAAATGACATCGCCGAAGTCAAGGATCGGTAGGATAGTCAGTTTTACGAGGGCATGTTTGGCAGCGTGAGTGAAGGATACTTTGTTGCGAAATAGGAAGCCGATTCTAGATTTAATAATGGATGGGAGATGCTTAATATGAGTCTGGAAGAAGAGTTTACAGTCTAGCCAGACACCTAGGTATTTATAGTTGTCCACATATTCTAAGTCAGAACCATCCAGAGTAGTGATGCTAGTCAACTCAAAATAAATGCATGCTCTCCAATTGCTGCCGGCTCCAGCCCTAAGAGCAAGCATTTAGTTTTACTTGCATTTAAGAGCAGTTGAAGGCCAAAGAAGGAGTGTTTTATGGCATTGAAGCTTGTTTGGAGGTTTGTTAACACAGTGTCCAAAGAAGGGTCAGATGAATACAGAATGGTGTCGTCTGCTTAGAGGTGGATCAGAGAATCACCAGCAGCAAGAGCTACATCATTGATATATACAGAGAATAGAGTCGGCCCGAGAATTGAACCCTGTGAAACCCCCATAGAGACTGAGGTCCGGACAACAAGCCCTCCGATTTGACACACTGAACTCTGTCTGAGAAGTAGTTGGTGAACAAGGTGAGGCAGTTATTTGAGAAACCAAGGCTGTTGAGTCTGCCGATAACAATACAGTGATTGACAGAGTCGATAGACTTGGCCAGGTCGATGAAGACGACTGCACAGTACTGTCTTTTATCGATGGTGGTTATGATATCGTTTAGGACCTTGAACGTGGCTGAGGTGCACCCGTGACCAGCTCGGAAACCAGATTGCATTGCGGAGATGGTACGGTAGGATTTCGAAATATTGTATTACTTGTGTTCTTCTTTCCTTATCATATGTAAGACTCAATGATTTCTGTCATTTGTTGTGGTACAGACATGTGTTTAGTTTTAGTATAAGGATAATAAAGTGTCCGGTCACGGAAAATTACATGTAGATTTTTTTAAGTAACGCCAGTCACTAAAACAGGTGATCTTTATTTTGTAAGGAACTGAATAAAAAGTCCTTTTACTGTGAACAAGTTATTTCTTCCAGAGCTTGAGTAAATCAATAACTTGAAGTGGTATTTACATGCCATGACTTTTTCTTTCATTATAACCTTGTTTGCCATCAGTTTATTATCTTAAGTAAATGACTGATAAGAGAGTTTATGAAGAATGACAACAGCCTTTAATTGCTGCCTGTCATCTGATTTCTTTATTTACTTACAACAACAGACAACATAACATGTGTAATTCAAGAGTATTACTCATTAGAACATTTTTTAGGACTTATCTCCATTATTATTACAAAGTCTATTAAGAAAAATTATGAAGTAGACTGCGATGGTACTGAAGATTAAAGTCTAGTGAAAAACATGAGTTGGCGCACACTCAAAAAATTTAGCAGAGGTGCTGACTAACAGAAAGTAAACTGTTAGCAGGGGTGCTGACTAACAGAGAGTAAACTATTAGCAGCGGTGCTGACTAACAGAGAGTAAACTGTTAGCAGAGGTGCTGACTAACGGAGAGTAAACTGTTAGCAGGGGTGCTGACTAACAGAGAGTAAACTGTTAGCAGAGGTGCTGCCTAATGGATAGTAAACTGTTAGCAGAGGTGCTGACTAATGGATAGTAAACTGTTACCAGAGGTGCTGACTAACGGATAGTAAACTGTTAGCAGAGGTGCTGACTAACGGATAGTAAACTGTTAGCAGAGGTGCTGCCTAACGGATAGTAAACTGTTAGCAGAGGTGCTGACTAACGGATAGTAAACTGTTAGCAGAGGTGCTGACTAACAGAGAGTAAAATGTTAGCAGAGGTGCTGACTAACGGATAGTAAACTGTTAGCAGAGGTGCTGACTAACGGAGAGTAAACTGTTAGCAGAGGTGCTGACTAACGGAGAGTAAACTGTTAGCAGAGGTGCTGAGTAACGGAGAGTAAACTGTTAGCAGAGGTGCTGACTAACGGAGAGTAAACTGTTAGCAGAGGTGCTGACTAATGGATAGTAAACTGTTAGCAGAGGTGCTGACTAACGTATAGTAAACTGTTAGCAGAGGTGCTGACTAACAGAGAGTAAACTGTTAGCAGAGGTGCTGACTAATGGATAGTATACTGTTAGCCTCTATGGGCTAGGTGGGACGCTTGCCACCTACTCAACAGCCAGTGTAATCCCGTGGCGCGATATTCAAATACCTCAAAAATACAAAAACTTCAATTTTACAAACATATGACGATTTTACACCATTTTAAAGACAAGACTCTCGTTAATCTAACCACACTGTCCGATTTCAAAAAGGCTTTACAACGAAAGCAAAACATGAGATTATGTCAGCAGAGTACCCAGCCAGAAATAATCAGACACCCATTTTTCAAGCTAGCATATAATGTCACATAAACCCAAACCACAGCTAAATGCAGCACTAACCTTTGATGATCTTCATCAGATGACAACCCTAGGACATTATGTTATACAATACATGCATGTTTTGTTCAATCAAGTTAATATTTATATCAAAAACCAGCTTTTTACATTAGCATGTGACTAGCATGTGACTAGCATTCCGACCTAACACTGCCGGTGAATTTACTAAATTACTCACGATAAACGTTCACAAAAAACATAACAATTATTTTAAGAATTATAGATACAGAACTCCTCTATGCACTCGATATGTCCGATTTTAAAATAGCTTTTCGGTGAAAGCACATTTTGCAATATTCTAAGTAGATAGCCCGGCATCACAGGGCTAGCTATTTAGACACCGAGCAAGTTTAGCACTCACCAAAGTCAGATTTACTATAAGAAAAATGTTATTACCTTTGCTGTTCTTCGTCAGAATGCACTCCCAGGACTTCTACTTCAATAACAAATGTTGGTTTGGTCCCAAATAATCCATTGTTATATCCAAATAGCGGCGTTTTGTTCGTGCGTTCAAGACACTATCCGAAAGGGTAAATAAGGGTCACGAGCATGGCGCATTTCGTTACAAAAAATGTGTAAATATTCCATTACCGTACTTCGAAGCATGTCAACCGCTGTTTAAAATCAATTTTTATGCCATTTTTCTTGCAAAAAAGCGATAATATTCCGACCGGGAAATCGTTTTTTATTACAAAGAGAGTGAAAGTAAAAGCATGCTATCCCCTCATGCACGAGCCTCAGTCTAATGGCCCTCTGATAGAGCACTTGCCAAATGCGCTAATGTGTTTCAGCCTGGGGATGGAATTACATCGTTCAGCTTTTTCCCGCCTTCTGAGAGCCCATGGGAGCCGTAGGAAGTGTCACGTAATGCCAGAGATCCCCTGTATTTGTTAGAGATGATCAAGGAGGGCAAGAAATGGTCAGACAGCGTTTTGTTGCCGATCTTACTTTGCTACCTGACGGTTTTTTACTTTTTCATTACCGTATATTTTTACTTTTTCCCTCACTCAACTTTTTTCATTCAACTTTTTCACCCCGGAGGTTTTATCTGGACATGGTTCGTCAGGACTTCAAACAGCCGAAGCTAAGTAACATTAACATGATGCCTTCTAATTGCAGTCGTTGTACTTATAATATACAGGAGAACGATCGCCTTACGGCAAGGATAGCTGTGCTGCAAGCCCAGCTTCAGACGCAATCGTTAGGCAAGGGTAATTTCAGTGTAGGAAAGGATGAAACAGCGTCTGTGCCACCAGTAAGTACAGATAGTAACGTTAGTATAAACCCCCTCGCACGGTCCCCGCAGCCGGACAACTTTCTCATGGCTTCTGGAGGGAAACGCTGTAGGAATGCTCAACCGGTGTCGCTTATTCAGCCGACAGAAACTTTCAACCGGTTCTCCCCATTAAGCGAGTCGGAGTCGGAGGCCGAGACTTCTCTGGTCTCTACTCCTCCCGTTGTGGGGTCTGAGACGCCGACGGCTCCCACCATTAGCTCTGACAAATTAAAAACCCTAGTCATTGGCGACTCCATTACCCGCAGTATTAGACTTAAAACTAATCATCCAGCGATCATACCCTGTTTACCAGGGGGCAGGGCTACCGACGTTAAGGCTAATCTAAAGACGGTGCTGGCTAAAGCTAAAACTGGCGAGTGTAGAGAGTATAGAGATATTGTTATCCACGTCGGCACCAACGATGTTAGGATGAAACATTCAGAGGTCACCAAGCGCAACATAGCTTCAGCGTGTAAATCAGCTAGAAAGATGTGTCGGCATCGATTAATTGTCTCTGGCCCCCTCCCAGTTAGGGGGAGTGATGAGCTCTACAGCAGAGTCTCACAACTCAATCGCTGGTTGAAAACTGTTTTCTGCCCCTCCCAAAAGATAGAATTTGTAGATAATTGGCCCTCTTTCTGGGACTCACCCACAAACAGGACCAAGCCTGGCCTGTTGAGGAGTGACGGACTCCATCCTAGCTGGAGGGGTGCTCTCATCTTATCTACGAACATAGACAGGGCACTAACTCCTCTAGCTCCACAATGAAATAGGGTGCAGGCCAGGCAGCAGGCTGTTAGCCAGCCTGCCAGCTTAGTGGAGTCTGCCACTAGCACAGTCAGCGTAGTCAGCTCAGCTTTCCCCTTTGAGACCGTGTCTGTGCCTCGATCTAGGTTGGGCAAAATTAAAAATGGCGGTGTTCGCTTTAGCAATCTCACTAGTATAAAGACCTCCTCCATTCCTGCCATTATTGAAAGAGATTGTGATACCTCACATCTCAAAATTGGGTTACTTAATGTTAGATCCCTCACTTCCAAGGCAGTTATAGTCAATGAACTAATCACTGATAATAATCTTGATGTGATTGGCCTGACTGAAACATGGCTTAAGCCTGATGAATTTACTGTGTTAAATGAGGCCTCACCCCCTGGTTACACTAGTGACCATACCCCCGTGCATCCGGCAAAGGCGGAGGTGTTGCTAACATTTACGATAGCAAATTTCAATTTACAAAAAAAAAAAACAATGACGTTTTCGTCTTTTGAGCTTCTAGTCATGAAATCTATGCAGCCTACTCACTCACTTTTTATAGCTACTGTTTACAGGCCTCCTGGGCCATATGCAGTGTTCCTCACTGAGTTCCCTGAATTCCTATCGGATCTTGTAGTCATAGCAGATAATATTCTAATTTTTGGTGACTTTAACATTCACATGGAAAAGTCCACAGACCCACTCCAAAAGGCTTTCGGAGCCATCATCGACTCAGTGGGTTTTGTCCAACATGTCTCTGGACCTACTCACTGCCACAGTCATACTCTGGACCTAGTTTTGTCCCATGGACTAAATGTTGTGGATCTTAATGTTTTTCCTCATAATCCTGGATTATCGGACCACCATTTTATTGCGTTTGCAATTGCAACAAATAATCTGCTCAGACCCCAACCAAGGAGCATTAAAAGTCGTGCTATAAATTCTCAGACAACCCAAAGATTCCTTGATGCCCTTCCAGACTGCCTCTGCCTACCCAAGGACATCAGAGGACAAAAATCAGTTAACCACCTAACCGAGGAACTCAATTTAACCTTGCGCAATACCCTAGATGCAGTTGCACCCCTAAAAACTTAAAACATCTGTCATAAGAAACTAGCTCCCTGGTATACAGAAAATACACGAGCTCTGAAGCAAGCTTCCAGAAAATTGGAACGGAAATGGCGCCACACCAAACTGGAAGTCTTCCTACTAGCTTGGAAAGACAGTACCGTGCAGTATCGAAGAGCCCTCACTGCTGCTCGATCATCCTATTTTTCCAACTTAATTGAGGAAAATAAGAACAATCCGAAATTTCTTTTTGCTACTGTCGCAAAGCTAACTAAAAAGCAGCCTTCGCAAATGGAGGATGGCTTTCACTTCAGCAGTAATACATTTATGAACTTCTTTGAGGAAAAGATCATGATCATTAGAAAGCAAATTACAGACTCCTCTTTAAATCTGGGTATTCCTCCAAAGCTCCATTGTCCTGAGTCTACACAACTCTGCCAGGACCTAGGATCAAGGGAGATACTAAAGTGTTTTAGTACTATATCTCTTGACACAATGATGAAAATAATCATGGCCTCCAAACCCTCAAGCTGCATACTGGACCCTATTCCAACTAAACTACTGAAAGAGCTGCTTCCTGTGCTTGGCCCTCCTATGTTGAACATAATAAACGGCTCTCTATCCACCGGATGTGTACCAAGCTCACTAAAAGTGGCAGTAATAAAGCCTCTCTTGAAAAAGCCGAATCTTGATCCAGAAATTATAAAAAACTATCGGCCTATATCGAATCTTCCATTCCTCTCAACATTTTTGGAAAAAGCTGTTGCACAGCAACTCACTGCCTTCCTGAAGACAAACAATGTATACGAAACGCTTCAGTCTGGTTTTAGACCCCATCATAGCACTGAGACTGCACTTGTGAAGGTGGTAAATGACCTTTTAATGACGTCAGACCGAGGCTCTGCATCTGTCCTCGTGCTCCTAGATCTTAGTGCCGCTTTTGATACCATCGATCACCACATTCTTTTGGAGAGATTGGAAACCCAAATTGGTCTACATGGACAAGTTCTGGCCTGGTTTAGATCTTATCTGTCGGAAAGATATCAGTTTGTCTCTGTGAATGGTTTGTCCTCTGACAAATCAATAGTAAATTTCGGTGTTCCTCAAGGTTCCGTTTTAGGACCACTATTGTTTTCACTATATATTTTACCTCTTGGGGATGTCATTCGAAAACATAATGTTAAATTTCACTGCTATGCGGACGACACACAGCTGTACATTTCAATGAAACATGGTGAAGCCCCAAAATTGCCCTCGCTAGAAGCCTGTGTTTCAGAAATAAAGAAGTGGATGGCTGCAAACTTTCTACTTTTAAACTCGGACAAAACAGAGATGCTTGTTCTAGGTCCCAAGAAACAAAGAGATCTTCTGTTGAATCTGACAATTAATCTGGATGGTTGTACAGTCGTCTCAAATAAAACTCTGAAGGACCTCGGCGTTACTCTGGACCCTGATCTCTCTTTTGAAGAACATATCAAGACTGTTTCAAGGACAGCTTTTTTCTATCTACGTAACATTGCAAAAATCAGAAACTTTCTGTCCAAAAATGACGCAGAAAAATGTATCCATGCTTTTGTTACTTCTAGGCTGGACTACTGCAATGCTCTACTTTCCGGCTACCCGGATAAAGCACTAAATAAACTTCAGTTAGTGCTAAATACGGCTGCTAGAATTCTGACTAGAACCAAAAAATTTGATCATATTACTCCAGTGCTAGCCTCCCTACACCTAAGGCAAGGGCTGATTTCAAGGTTTTACTGCTAACCTACAAAGCATTACATGGGCTTGCTCCTACCTATCTTTCCGATTTGGTCCTGCCGTACATACCTACACGTACGCTACGGTCACAAGACGCAGGCCTCCTAATTGTCCCTAGAATTTCTAAGCAAACGGCTGGAGGTAGGGCTTTCTCCTATAGAGCTCCATTTTTATGGAATGGTCTGCCTACCAATGTGAGAGACGCAGACTCAGTCTCAACCTTTAAGTCTTTACTAAAGACTTATCTCTTCAGTATGTCCTATGATTAAGTATAGTCTGGCCCAGGAGTGTGAAGGTGAATGGAAAGGCTGGAGCAACGAACCGCCCTTGCTGTCTCTGCCTTGCCGGTTCCCCTCTTTCCACTGGGATTCTCTGCCTCTAACCCTTTTACAGGGGCTGAGTCACTGGCTTACTGGTGTTCTTCCATGCCGTCCATGGGAGGGGTGCGTCACTTGAGTGGGTTGAGTCACTGACGTGGTCTTCCTGTCTGGGTTGGCGCCCCCCCTTGGGTTGTGCCATGGCGGAGATCGTTGTGGGCTATACTCGGCCTTGTCTTAGGACGGTAAGTTGGTGGTTGGAGACATCCCTCTAGTGGTGTGGGGGCTGTGCTTTGGCAAAGTGGGTGGGGTTATATCCTGCCTGTTTGGCCCTGTCCGGGGGTATCATCGGATGGGGCCACAGTGTCTTCTGATCCCTCCTGTCTCAGCCTCCAGTATTTATGCTGCAGTAGTTTATGTGTCGGGGGGCTAGGGTCAGTCTGTTACATCTGGAGTATTTCTCTTGTCTTATCCGGTGTCCTGTGTGAATTTAAATATGCTCTCTCTAATTCTCTCTTTCTCTCTTTCTGTCTTTCTCTCGGAGGACCTGAGCCCTAGGACCATGCCTCAGGACTACCTGGTATGATGACTCCTTGCTGTCCCCAGTCCACCTGGCCGTGCTGCTGCTCCAGTTTCAACTGTTCTGCCTGCGGCTATGGAACCCTGACCTTTTCACCGGACGTGCTTGTTGCACCCTCGACAACTACTATGATTATTATTATTTGACCATGCTGGTCATTTATGAACATTTTAACATTTTAACATCTTGACCATGTTCTGTTATAATATCCACCCTGCACAGCCAGAAGAGGACTGGCCACCCCTCATAGCCTGGTTCCTCTCTAGGTTTCTTCCTAGGTTTTTGGCCTTTCTAGGGAGTTTTTCCTAGGGAGTTTTTCATAGCCACCGTGCTACTTTCACATGCTTTGCTTGCTGTTTGGGGTTTTAGGCTGGGTTTCTGTACAGCACTTTGAGATATCAGCTGATGTACGAAGGGCTATATAAAAATACATTTCATTGATTGATTGATTGATTGATTGATTGATTGATTGAATGATTGATTGATTGTTAGCAGAGGTGCTGACTAATGGATAGTATACTGTTACCAGAGGTGCTGACTAACGGATAGTATACTGTTAGCAGAGGTGCTGACTAATGGATAGTAAACTGTTAGCAGAGGTGCTGACTAACAGAGAGTAAACTGTTAGCAGAGGTGCTGACTAACAGAGAGTAAACTGTTAGCAGAGGTGCTGACTAACGGATAGTAAACTGTTAGCAGAGGTGCTGACTAACAGAGAGTAAACTGTTAGCAGAGGTGCTGACTAAGAGAGAGTAAACTGTTAGCAGAGGTGCTGACTAATGGATAGTATACTGTTAGCAGAGGTGCTGACTAACAGAGAGTAAACTGTTAGCAGAGGTGCTGACTAACGGATAGTAAACTGTTAGCAGAGGTGCTGACTAACAGAGAGTAAACTGTTAGCAGAGGTGCTGACTAATGGAGAGTAAACTGTTAGCAGAGGTGCTGACTAACGGAGAGTAAACTGTTAGCAGAGGTGCTGACTAACGGATAGTAAACTGTTAGCAGAGGTGCTGACTAATGGATAGTAAACTGTTAGCAGAGGTGCTGACTAATGGATAGTAAACTGTTAGCAGAGGTGCTGACTAACGGAGAGTAAACTGTTAGCAGAGGTGCTGACTAACGGATAGTAAACTGTTAGCAGAGGTGCTGACTAATGGATAGTAAACTGTTAGCAGAGGTGCTGACTAATGGATAGTAAACTGTTAGCAGAGGTGCTGACTAACAGAGAGTAAACTGTTAGCAGATTAATGTTTTGGATAAACCACCAATGTTTTGGCATCACAGAGTAGTAAATTAATGGGAGCTTAAATGTACAGTGTACAGTGCATTTGGAAAGTATTTAGACCTCTTGACTTTTTCTGTATTTTGTTACGTTACAGCCTTTTTCTAAAATGAATTGAAAAAAAGAATCCCTCAATCTTCATACAATACCACATAATGACAAAAAAAATTAAATGACAGTATTCAGACCCTTTAGGCAATACTTTGTTGAAGAACCTTTGGCAGCGATTAAATCCACGAGTCTTCTTGGGTATGACGATACAAGCTTGGCACACCTGAATTTTGAGAGTTTATCCAATTCTTCTCTGCAGATCCTCTCAAGCTCTGTCAGGTTTGACGAGGAGCGTCTCTGCACAGCTGTTTTCAGGTTCCTCCAGAGAAGTTCGATTGGGTTCAAGTCCGCCCTCTGGCTGGGCCACTCAAGGATTTTCAGAGACTTGTCCTGAAATCACTCCTGTGTTGTCTTAGCTGTGTACTTAAGGTTGTTGTGCTGTTAGAAAGTGAACCTTCGCCCCAGTCTGAGGTCCTGAGCGCTCTGGAGCAGGTTTTCATCAAGGATCTCTCTGTACTTTTCTCTGTTCATCTTTCCCCCGATCCTAACCTGTCTCCCAGTCCCTGCTGCTGAAAAACATCACCACAGCAAGATGCTGCCACCACCATGCTTCACCGTAGGGTTCCAGGTTTCCTCCAGAAGTGACCCTTGGCATTCAGGCCAAAGTGTTCAATCTTGGTTTCATTTGACCAGATAATCTTGTTTCTCATGGTCTGAGAGTCCTTTAGGTGCCTTTTGGCAAACTCCAAGTGGGCTGTCATGTGCCTTTACTGAGGAGTGGCTTCCATCTGACCACTCTACCATAAAGGCCTGATTGGTGGAGTCCTGCAAAGATGGTTTTCCTCCTGAAAGGTTCTCCCAAATCCAAATTTACTAAATTGTCTAAAAACCTGTTTTTGGTTTTTTCGTTATGGGGTATTGTGTGTAGATTGATGAGGATGTATTTTTATTTCATCCATTTTAGAATGAGGCGATAGCGTAAAAAAAATTTTTTTAAAGGGAAAGTGTCTGAAAACTTTCCAATACACTTGATCGATCGATGGAAGGGGGAGAGAGAGAGAGTTAAAGCATCCATAGTCTGTGTTGTTTTAATATTATATGTCCATGGGAAGCAATTATGGTGACTGTAAGTGTATTTAAACATTTCCTATTTAAAACAAGTTGTTGTTTTGTTTAGAATTTGATTAGAAATATTCACTCTCTTTTCAGTAGTTTGTATTTATTTTGTATCCCCATTAGTTCCTGCCAAGCCAGCAGCTACTCTTCCTGAGGTTTATTATGGATCCCCATTAGTTCCTGCCAAGGCAGCAGCTACTCTTCCTGGGGTGTATTATGGATCCCCATTAGTTCCTGCCAAGCCAGCAGCTACTCTTCCTGGGGTTTATTATGGATCCTCATTAGTTCCTGCCAAGGCAGCAGCTACTCTTCCTGGGGTTTATTATGGATCCCCATTAGTTCCTGCCAAGCCAGCAGCTACCCTTCCTGGGGTTTATTATGGATCCCCATTAGTTCCTGCCAAGCCAGCAGCTACTCTTCCTGGGGTCCAGCAAAACCAAAGCAGTTTATACAATTTTTAATACATTTCAATACATTCACAACACACAGGCCCCTAATCCACCACTACCACATATCTACATTACTAAATCATGTGTATGTACAGTGCGTATGTTATCGTATGTGTGTGTGTGTGTGTTTGCATGTGTGTGTGCCAATGTTTGTGTTGCTTCACAGTCCCCGCTGTTCCATAAGGTGTTTTTATCTGTTTTTTAAATCTGATTCTACTGCTTGTGTCAGTTACTTGATGTGGAATAGCATTTCATGTAGTCATGGCTCTATGTCGCACTGTGTGCCTCTCATAGTCTGTTCTGGACTTAGGGACTGTGAAGAGACCTCTTGTGGCATGTTCTGTGGGGTATGCATCGGTGTTCGAGCTGTGCGCCAGTAGTTCAAACAGACAGCTTGGTGCATTCAACATGTCAATACCTCTCATAAATACAAGTAGTGATGAAGTCAATCTCTCATCCACTTGGAGCCAGGAGAGATTGACATGCATATTATTAATATTAGCTCTCTGTGTACATCCAAGGGCCAGCCGTGCTGCCCTGTTCTGAGCCAATTGCAATTTTCCTAAGTCCCTTTTTGCGGCACCTGACCACATGATTGAACAGTAGTCCAGGTGCGACAAAACTAGGGTCTGTAGGACCTGCCTTGTTGATAGCCTGTAGGACCTGCCTTGTTGAGAGCTTTTTCTAGTAGGTAGACCAGCACTTCTCCCCATCTTAGCTACTGTTGAATCAATATGTTTTGATCATGATAGTTTACAATCCAGGGTTACCCCAAGCAGTTTAGTCACCTCTACTTGGTCAATTTCCACATTATTTCTAAGCAGATTTAGTTGAGGTTTAGGGTTTCGTGAACAATTTGTCCCAAATACAATGCTTTTAGTTTTAAAAATATTTAGGACTAACTTATTCCTTTTCACGCATTCTGAAACTAACTGCAACTCTTTAAGCGTTGCAGTCATATCAGTCCCTGTAGTAGCTGACGTGTATAGTGTTGAGTCATCCACATACATAGACACTGGCTTTACTCATTAGTAAAGATTGAAAAAAGTAATGGGCCTAGACAGCTGCACAGGGGAATTCAAAATTAAATCAAATGTATTGGTCACACACATGGTTAGCAGATGTTATTGCGAATGCTAGCGAAATGCTTGTGCTTCTAGTTCCGACAGTGCAGCAATATCTAACAAGTAATCTAACAATTCCACAACAACTACCTAATACACACAAATCTATGTACATCTAATATATATGGATGAGCAATGACCGAGCGGTGTAGGCAGGATGCAATAGATGGTATAAAATACAGTATATACACATGGGATGAGTAATGCAAGATATGTAAACATCATTATTAAAGTAACTAGTGATCCATTTGTTAGAATGGCCAATAATTTCAAGTATGTATGTAGGCATCAGCCTCTCTGTGTTAGTGATGGCTGTTTAACAGTCTGATGGCCTTGAGATAGAAGCTGTTTTTCAGTCTCTCGGTCCCAGCTTTGATGCACCTGTACTGACCTCGCCTTCTAGCGGGGTGAACAGGCAGTGGCTCAGGTAGTTGCTGTCCTTGATTAACTTTTTGGCCATCCTGTGACATTGGGTGCTGTCGGTGTCCTGGAAGGCAGGTAGTTTGCCCCCGGAGATGTGGTGTGCAGACCGCACCACCCTCATGAGAGCCCTGTGGTTGTGGGTGGTGCAGTTGTCGTACCAGGCGGTGATACAACCCGACAGGATGGTCTCAATTGTGCATCTGTAGAAGTTTGTGAGGGTTTTAGATGACAAGCCCTGATTTTAGGTGACAAGCCCTGAATTCCTGATTCTACCTGGATTTTGTTGGCGAGGCTTCCATTAAAGAACACCCTCTGTGTTCTGTTAGACAGGTAACTCTTTATCCACATCATAGCAGGGGGTGTAAAGCCATAACACATATGTTTTTCCAGCAGCAGACTATGATCGATAATGTCAAAAACTGCACTGAAGTCTAACAAAACAGCCCCCACAATCATTTTATCATAAATATCTCTCAGCCAATCATCAGTCATTTGTGTAAGTGCTGTGCTTGTTGAATGTCCTTCCCTATAAGCTGTGTTGTCAATTTGATTACCGTAAAATAGCATTGTATCTGGTCAAACACCAATTTTTTTCCAAAAGTTTTCTCAGAGTTGGTAACAGGCTGAGACAGTAAAGGTTTTTTTTTTTGAGATAGTGAAGGTGGCTTTACTATTCTTAGGTAGTGAATTTAATCTTGCTTATTGACAACATTTGGCATGTCCATACTCAAACATAATGCAATTTACAGTAGGCCTAGCTCCTATATCAGTGTGAATGCTATGTATGTATGTGACCGACCACCTCTTTTCAGTCTTATGTTGCAACATTTTCAATTGCGCTTTTCTACGTCGGATGAAAGTAGAGACTCGAAAGTGGTATAGAAAGTGCTATATCATACACTAAAGTTGAGCAACAATGGGAAAGTGATTCTGCTTTGAAATTTGATGAACTTGTAAACTCACTTTAGAGAAAATGGCAATTGAATGTTTTGGTACACCTACTGGAGAGCTCTTTGTCTACACTCATTCAGCATAGATCACACTCTTTAAGGATTCACATGTGAGGCAATGTGCTAAACAGAGGGAGAAGGTAGTAGCCTACAAGAAGGAAAAACTCCAGGTAAACATACACTTTATCTAGTCCTTGGCCTACATCCTAATCTGACTTTAGTGCATGTCATGTTGTTCTTCACATTACCATCTCTGGTAAACACACACTATATCAAATAAAATCAAAAGTTTATTTGTCACATGTACGGGATACTGAAGGTGAAAACGGTACAGTAAAATTGTTACTTGTATATTTGCATAGCAGCATTATCAAAACTAGAAAGTGTCCAGAAAAAAATAATATTTTATAAGTATTAGATGACACTTACCCAGACAATAAATATATGTGTCATCTGAAAGAAATGCTATAACCACCCTCCAGCCACATCTAGCTAAGTGGATGGGTCACTATTGTCTAGACATGTTCACATATTCATGAGATACAATAGATGGCCGTGATCACCCCCATACCCCTTTTAACTCTGTTTTGTTTGTACAGCTTGTTTTGGCCCAAATTGTGTCAAGTCACTCCGTGTGCAGAAAGCAGTCCGTCCCAACTTTTTCCCACTGATCTTTGTCGAATGCGCCTGATAAATTCAGGGCAGCAATGTTGTTGAGAGCAGTAGCAACACCTTTTCAGTTCTCCATGGCTAACGTTATACTGTATCTTTAAATAAAAAAAGATGTGGTATAAAATAGTATCCACAAATACTGAGCAGCTCACGTTATAGACAGAAGCTTGCTACATGGCAGACCAATCTGAACTCATCTTTCGGCATGTCCAGCCCATTCATTATGTGACAACCTTCCCAATCTGTCTGCCGAATTATTTCTCTTGTTTTCCTTATTAGGATGTCGGTGGGCGGAGCTGGGAGGGTGGTCAGCGACATGGGACACACCTGGGCTCGGGTGTGTCCCGGGATAAATACACCTCTTCCCCATTCATTGAGGAGACTCTCTCCATCCAGACACACCTGGGCTCGGGTGTGTCCCGGGATAAATACACCTCTTCCCCATTCATTGAGGAGACTCTCTCCATCCAGACACACCTGGTATCGGGTGTGTCCCGGGATAAATACACCTCTTCCCCATTCATTGAGGAGACTCTCTCCATCCAGACACACCTGGGCTCGGGTGGGTCCCGGGATAAATACACCTCTTCCCCATTCATTGAGGAGACTCTCTCCATCCAGACACACCTGGGCTCGGGTGGGTCCCGGGATAAATACACCTCTTCCCCATTCATTGAGGAGACTCTCTCCATCCAGACACACCTGGGCTCGGGTGGGTCCCGGGATAAATACACCTCCATTCATTGAGGAGACTCTCTCCATCCAGACAAACTGTTGGATTTTGGTTGTGGCATTTTTGTGGTCGTTTTGTTTGTTTGCTTTGGCACCTTTCAACACCCCTCATTATCACATTTATGCACGCAACCACTCACTTACACTACTGATTAAACACAGCATTGTTAATTGTATTTAGGTTACAATAGGGGGCGGGATAGGGGATAGGGGGCGCCACAGCGCATTTTGAAAAAAAATCGTTCCCATTTTCAACGGCCTACTAATCAAACTCAGAAGATAGGGCATGCATATACTTATTATATATGGATAGAAAACACTCTAAAGTTTCTAAAACTGTTTGAATGGTGTCTGTGAGTATAACAGAACTCAAATGGCAGTCAAAACCCCGAGACCGATTGAAACAAGAAGTGGAATTCTGAATTGTGGACTTGACTTCTCATCTTTCCTTATTAATCACACCGTTAACCATGGTTCAGTGAGCACTTCCTATTGCTTCCACTAGATGTCGCCAGTCCTTTCACAGTGGTTTGAGCCTTATAGAGTCAAAACTCAGTGAATGACACGAGTTTGAAATTGGTCACAGGGGATGGGCCATCACCATTATGACGCCGGCGGCCATGTCTGCCCCCACCTTTGGAAACGGTTTTAAAGGCCATGACATCATCCCCCTCGAATCTTATTGGCTCTCTTGGTGTTAGAGGCCCTGAAGATTTATTTTATACAACGTTTGACATGTTTGAACGAACCTACATGCGCGAGGATTGCTTTTATTATGAACTTCAGAGCTGCGCTTGGAGAGAGCCATAGGACGCGCTACCAACATCAGGCTAATGGAACGTGAAGTATGGACTTTTTGACCGAAAATACATCTGTTGTGGACCTGGGATGCTTTCTGATGAAGACAACTAAAGGTAGGCGATTATTGACAATATTATAGAAGATGAGATGGTTCATGCTGTTGCGTCCAAGATGGCGCCGAGCTCTGTATATTAGCTCATTTTCTGAGTATCGCATCTCCTTTATCGCAAAGTGTGATTACCCAGTAAAGTTAATTTAAAATCTGGTATGACGGGTGTTCTCAAGAGATATTCATCTATAAATGTTAGATTGACAATATACATTTAAAAAATCGTTATAGTATAGCAATTTATTGAAATGTAGCATTGTTTACCGGGACGCTTTTGAGGGGAAATTAGGTAGTCAACGTCAGACAGAGATGTAAAATGCTGTTTTTATATATAAATATGACCTTTATTGAACAAAAGAATGCATGCATTGTATAACATGATGTCCTAGGGGTGCCATCTGATGAAGTTTGTAAAAGGTTAGTGCTGCATTTAGCTGTTTATTGATTATATGTGATGCAAGTGGTTGGTCGGAAAATGGCTATGAAGCTGCTTTTTACGATGGACTCATCTAATATAATCTAATGATTTGCTTTTCCTGTAAAACCTTTTTGAAATCGGACGACGTGGGTCGATTCAGGAGAGGTGTATCTATAAAAAAATATATATATATATTATTTTTTTTTTTTTTAAATTATGATATTTTTTTAATGCTAATTGGCGATATGATTTTTCGCTGGATTTTGATCCCGCTAACGGGATCAGATGCTGAAGAGGTTAATAAATCCATTTTTTTTATTCCTTATCTCCACATTATCTCCCTTTTTGTTACGGATTTTGAGCCGGTTCATGACAATCATCTCAGCCAATCATGGCCAGTGGGAAGATTCCTGTCTTTTTCAGTGGCTAAACCAACTCGATGACATACAAGTTAAGGCACATGAAAAAGTTTACATGTTCCAGAAGGCATTTCAGCCCAAAAACGCATTAAAAAAAAGTACATTAAAATGCCTCTCTTAGAGGAAGTCAGTGACGTGCGACATACGCCAAACTTCTTGAAACAGATCACATATTCCATATTTTAGCCATACAAATATGTTAAAGTTAACATGTTTAGCAAAGATGGGATAGGTCTCCATTTTGTTATTTTGTTTCTGTAAGCTGTTTAACAAACTATAACAGACTTAACATTGGAATTGGAGTTGATTCCAAGGCAATACATAAATTACCGTAAATACACAACTTGAAGCAACCACATATTAGGCATGGGGCACATTCTGATTGGCCAGTGAGAGGCCAAGCCTAACACACCCTAAACTTTACTCATAAAAAAAAAAAAAACATTTCGCACCACCGCCAGCATTGCGGCAATCATTTTTTTTGTCGTGAAAAATAAATACAAATATTTCTGACACCCCCTGAACCTACAGCGCTACCACCCAGCACTTAGATCAAATCACATTTTATTGGTCAAATACACATATTTAGCAGATGTTATTGCGGGTGTAGCGAAATGCTTGTATTGACTATTGTCTTAGATTTGTTAAAAATAGAGCCATCAGGGTTCAACTCCAGCTTCAACTGACAGTTTGAATAATATGTGCCTTTTTTAGGGCTGGGCTCTAGACGACTCTATCAGCCAATCAGGGCTGTATGTATAAATATATTGAAATGTTTACCACACCCACACAGTTGGACTGAGCATTTCATTGGCTCAGGAAAATACATTATTACAAATATATTTTTGGACCAAAAAAATGATAAAACACACAGTGATTTATTAGACATAAGGTGATGATTTAAAATATGAATTAAAAATATTGCATGGGGGAGTTTAAAGGTTATCCTAACTGGCAACGTATTTCCCATATAGTGCATTACCTTGGACTATGTGTCCTGGTAAACAACTGTTCTCTATAAAGTTAACAGAATGCCATTTGGGACTCAGTCCTGACGACTATACTTTAAAGGTCTTATCGCTCAGAGCTCTTTGCCTGCCTGCCAAGCTCTATACCTTCATCCATCCATTAGAGCTTGTCGTCTCCTAGTGCAGAAAGAAGACAGGGAGGCTGGGAATTAAATTGAGCTGCCTTGAGTATCATTTGCATTTGCTGAAGAAGAACCTTCCCAGGCAGTTTCTCATTGCTGATGTCTGTCTGGGAGAAGTCTGTCTGGGGGAAGTCAGTCTGAGTAGAAGATAGCCGGGGCTATGTGTGTGTGTGTGTGTGTGTGTGTGTGTGTGTGTGTGTGTGTGTGGCTGTATGCAGTGGTGGAAAAAGTACCCAATTGTCATACTTGAGTAAAAGTAAAGACACCTTAATAGAAAATAAAAAGTAAAAGTGAAAGTCACCCAGTAAAATACTACTAGAGTAAAGGTCTAAATGTATTTGGTTTTAAATATACTTAAGTATCAAAAGTTAAAAAAAAGTATAAAAGTATAAATCATTTAATATGTCTTATATTAAGCAAACATGACGGCACCATTTTTTATATATTTTTTTAATTATGGATAGCCAGGGGCACACTACAACATTCAGACATCATTTACAAATGTGTTTAGTGAGTCTGCCAGATCAGAGTCAGTATGGATGACCAGGGATGTTCTCTTGATAAGTGCGTGAATTGGACCATTTTAATGTTCTGCTAACCATTCAAAATGTAATGAGTACTTTTGGGTGTCAGGGAAAAATGTAAGGAGTACATCATCATTTTCTTTAGGAATGTAGTGAAGTAAAAGTAAAAGTTGTAAAAAAATATAAAGTAAAGTACAGATACCCTTAAAAATGACTTAAGTAGTACTTTCAAGTATTTTTACTTAAATACTTTACACCACTGTGTGTGTGCGTGCGTGTGTGTAGAATGTAGCTAACAGTGAGTCGGTGGAGAAGCTCAATGCCAAATCCACAACCAGGTTATTAGGCAGCCTCTACTCTTCCTGGGGTCCAAACAGCAAACAACACAACCAATAAAATACATTAAAACTTCTTATGGATCCCTTCGCTCGCCAATCCCTTTAGCGGGATCGATTTGACAACCCCCAGTGAAATTGCAGTGTGCCAAATTCAAAAAAAGAAATACTCATAATAAGAATTAATAAAGCATACAACTGTTATACATCGATTTAAAGATTAACTTCTTGTTAATCCAGCTGCAGTTTCAGATTTCAAAAATGCTTTACGGCGAAAGCAGACCATGTGATTATCTGAGGACAGCGCCCAGCATACCAACACATGAAAATGAGATTTCAACCAGGCTGGTGCTTCACAAAAGTCAGAAATAACGATATAATTCATGCCTTACCTTTGAAGATCTTCTTCTGTTGGCACTCCAAAATGTCCCATAAACATCAGAAATTGTCCTTTTGTTTGATAAATTGCTTTTTTATATCCCCAAAATGTCCATTTATTTGGCGCTATTGATTCAGAAAAACACCGGTTCCAACTTGCCCAATGTGCCTACAAAGTATCTAATATGTTACCTGTAAACTTTGTCCAAACATTTCAAACAACTTTCCTAATCCAACTTTAGGTATTTTAAAACGTAAATAATCGATAAAGTTTAAGACGGAATATACTGTGTTCAATAGCGGATAAAATGAATGTGGAGCGAGTTTCAGGTCGTGCGCCCCAAACAAAAAAGTACACTTGGCTTGACTCTCAGAAAGGAAAGGGCTACTTCTTCATTTCTCAAAGGAAAAACATCAACCAATTTCTAAAGACTGTTGACATCTAGTGGAAGCCATAGGAACTGCAAGCATATTTCTATTAAAAAGGAATTGCCATAGAAACCCAATGGAAAACAGATTGAGCTCAAATTCTTTTTTCCCTGGATGGATTGTGTTCATGGTTTCACCTGCCAAATCAGTTCTGTTGTACTCACAGACATTATTCAAACAGTTTTACAAACTTCAGAGTGTTTTCTATCCAAATCTACTAATAATATGCATATCCTAGCTTCTGGGCCTGAGTCACAGGCAGTTTACTTTGGGCACGCTTTTCATCCGGATGTGAAAATACCCACAAAGAGGTTTTAAACACATTAAAATACATATCACCACAATTACATTACAAATCAGCCATTCAGCAGATGTTCCCATCCAGAGCAACCCACAGCTAGAGTTTCTATCTTAAGATAGCCAGGCGAGACAACCACATATCACCGACTTATCCCATCCACGTATCACATAATGCCATACAAAATGCATCAAAATGACTGTGTCTCTTCAGAGTCTCAGTCATGCCGTAAGGTGTTCTTTATCGGGTTTTAAATCTGGTTTTATTGCTAGCTTAAGAAACGTGGGGTGACAGAGAGTTCCATTTAGTCATGGCTCTATTAAATACAGTGTGTTTCCCAGCCAATGTTCTGGATATATGGAGGCTATGAAGAGACCTCTGGTTGCAAGTCTTGTGTGACAGTGATTTAAATCACAGTCACGTCCTGGCCAGGGTAGATGTTTGAGAACAACTATATCCACAGTGCCAATATAAAGGGACATGCCAATATTAAGGGACATGCCCATTAAAAGGCACATGCCCATTAAAAGGCACATGCCCATTAAAAGGGACATGCCCATTAACCTGTTATGGATAGGGGGCAGTATTTTCACGGCCGGATAAAAACGTACCCGATTTAATCTGGTTATTACTCCTGCCCAGAAACTAGAATATGCATATAATTCTTTGATTTGGATAGAAAACACCCTAAAGTTTCTAAAACTGTTTGAATGGTGTCTGTGAGTATAACAGAATTCATATGGCAGGCCAAAACCTGAGAAGATTCCAAACAGGAAGTGCCCTCTCTGACCATTTCTTGGCCTTCTTTAGCCTCTTTATCGAAAACAGAGGATCTCTGCTGTAACGTGACACTTTCTCTCAGAAGGCACCAGAACGCTGAATCATCACTCTGCAGTCCATGGCTGAAAAACAGTAGCGCATTTGGATAGTGGTCGATCTGAGAACAACGAGACGGGTGCACGCGTGCACGTGAAGAGTCAATTTTACATTTTCAGTCTTTGAGCGAAAACAACGACTCCCGGTCGGAATATTATCGCTATTTTACGAGAAAAATCGTATAAAAATGTATTTTAACCTGTTAGGGCTAGGGGGCAGCATTGACACGGCTGGATAAAAAACATACCCGATTTAATCTGGTTACCACTCCTACTCAGTAACTAGAATATGCATATACTTATTACATATGGATAGAAAACACCCTAAATTTTCTAAAACTGTTTGAATGGTGTCTGTGAGTATAACAGAACTCAAATGGCAGGTCAAAACCTGAGAGATTCCTTTACAGGAAGTGGCCTGTCTGACCATTTCTGGAACTTCTTTGCCATCTCTATCATTTACTAAGGATCTCTGCTCTAACGTGACACTTCCCACGTCGTCCATAGGCTCTCATAGCCCGGGAAAAAAGAGAATGTCGTCATTCCAGCCCCAGGCTGAAACACATTATCGCCTTTCTCAAGTGGCCCATCAAGAGACACTAGCTTATGCGCGTGACCCCGACCGCCCCCGCCTTTGGGATTTTTTCCTCTGTTTGCCGAAAAGGAGATTCCCTGTCGGAATATTATCGCTTTTCTACGAGAAAAATGACGTAAAAATTGATTTTAAACAGCGGTTGACATGCTTCGACGTACGGCAATGGAATACTTTGAATTTTATTGTCAGGAATTGCGCCAAGCGCGCGACACTTCTTTACTATTTCGGATAGTGTCTGGAACGCACGAACAAAACGCCGCTATTCGGATATAACGATGGATTATTTTGGACCAAACCAACATTTGTTATTGAAGTAGACGTCCTGGGTGTGCATTCTGACGAAGACAACAAAAGGTAATGACATTTTTATAATAGTAAATATGATTATGGTGAGTGCTAAACTTGCCGGGTGTCTAAATAGCGAGCCCGTGATGCCTGGGCTATGTACTTAGAATATTGCAAAATGTGCTTTCACCAAAAAGCTATTTTAAAATCGGACATATCGAGTGCATAGAGGAGGTCTGTATCTATAATTCTTAAAATAATTGTTATGCTTTTTGTGAACGTTTATCGTGAGTAATTTAGTAAAATGTTAGCGAATTCCCCGTAAGTTTGCGGGGGGTATGCTAGTTCTGAACGTCACATGCTAATGTAAAAAGCTGGTTTTTGATATAAATATGAACTTGATTGAACAAAACATGCATGTATTGTATAACATAATGTCCTAGGGTTGTCATCTGATGAAGATCATCAAAGGTGAGTGCTGCATTTAGCTGTCTTCTGGGTTTTGGTGACATTATATGCTGGCTTGAAAAATGGGTGTCTGATTATTTCTGGCTTGGTACTCTGCTGACATAATCTAATGTTTTGCTTTCGTTGTAAAGCCTTTTTGAAATCGGACAGTGTGGTTAGATTAACGAGAGTCTTATCTTTAAATGGCTGTAAAAGTCATATGTTTGAGAAATTGAAGTAATAGGATTTTGAAGATTTTGAAAATCGCGCCACAGGCTGGCAGTGGATGTTACGTAGGTGGGACGAATTCGTCCCGCCGGTCCCATAGAGGTTAAAGGGGATGCCTTTATAAAGAGACACGCCTTTATAAAGGGACATGCCTATTTAAAGGGACATGCCTATATTAAGGGACATGCCTATATTAAGGGACATGCCTATATTAAGGGACATGCCTATATTAACCTCTATGGGCTAGGTGGGACGCTAGCGTGCCACCCGTGGTGCACTCCATCAACAGCAGGTGCATTTCAAGAGCGGCAAATTTGAATCCAAATAAATGTCAAAATTCAAATTTTTCAAACATACAACTATTTTACACCCTTTGAAAGATAAACATCTCCTTAATCTAACCACGTTTTACGATTTCAAAAAGGTTTTACGGCGAAAGCATAAATTTAGAGTATGTTAGGACAGTACATTTACAAGAGTTGTGTGTAATGTTTTGTCAATTCAAAGACAGGGTCACCAAAACCATAAAACCAGCTAAAATGATGCACTAACCTTTTACAATCTCCATCAGATGACACTCCTAGGACATTATGTTAGACAATGCATGCATTTTTAGTTCTATCAAGTTCATATTTATATCCAAAAACAGCGTTTTACTATGGCATTGATGTTGAGGAAATCGTTTCCCTCCAATAACCGGCAGTCAAGTCAGCGTCACAAATTAAATAATTAAAATTAGAAAACATTGGTAAAATATTATATTGTCATTTAAAGAATTATAGATTTACATCTCTTGAACGCAATCAACTTGCCAGATTTAAAAATAACCTTACTGGGAAATCACACTTTGCAATAATCTGAGCACTGCGCCCAGAAAAATACGCGTTGCGATACAGACTAGACGTCATGTTGGGGAGATCTAAAATCGAAAATACTATGTAAATAATCCATTACCTTTGATTCTCTTCATCAGATGTCACTTCCAGGTATCACAGGTCCATAACGAATGTAGTTTTGTTCAAAAAAGCTCATCATTTATGTCCAAAAATCTCCGTCTTGTTAGCACATGATCTAAGCCAGCCGGACTTCTCGTCATGAACGAGGGGAAAAAATATATTTACGTTCGTTCAAACATGTCAAACGTTGTATAGCATAAATCATTAGGGCCTTTTTTAACCAGAACATGAATAATATTCAAGGTGGACGAATGCATACTCTTTTATAACGTATTGGAACGAGGGTACCCAACATGAACTCGCGCGCCAGGTGTCTAATGGGACATCATCGTTCCATGGCTCTTGTTCGGTCAGATCTCCCTCCAGAAGACTCAAAACACTTTGTAAAGGCTGGTGACATCTAGTGGAAGCAATAGGAAGTGCCAAAATATTCCTCAGCCCCTGTGTTTTTCAATGGGATAGGTTTAAAGGTAATACAACACATCAGGTATCCACTTCCTGTCAGAAAATGTCTCAGGGTTTTGCCTGCCAAATGAGTTCTGTTATACTCACAGACACCATTCAAACAGTTTTAGAAACTTTAGAGTGTTTTCTATCCATATATAATAAGTATATGCATATTCTAGTTACTGGGTAGGATTAGTAACCAGATTAAATCGGGTACATTTTTTTTATCCAGACGTGCAAATGCTGCCCCCTAGCCCTAACAGGTTAAGGGACATGTCTATATTAAGGGTCTTGCCTATATAAAGGGACATGCCTATATAAAGGGTGTGACGTAGAAGTCCGTCACTGGCCGCGGGCAGCATTTGGTACTTTACCGTACGCACACATTCATCACTCCTCCCTGCTCTGTTATCAGATAAGTTAACAATGTGGGTCGACACACAAGTTAACTTCTCTATCTTAGTACATACATTTCACACTTACTTCAGTAACCGGTTATGGTATAAAGAAATAAACAGACAGGTGTTCATATTTAATATAAGCAATATTTAGTATACTTATCGATGTTATGGATGAGCGCGTTGTTTGTTCTGTTCCTCTCTCTCTCCATCTCTGTAGCTTCCGGGTATGCTGGATAAGGACCCGAGCTAAGGGAATTGGGCTGACTTTGTAGTGCCTGTCCCGCTCATTAATGTAAATGGGCATATTGGAAGACACTGTCAGTAGTGATGTAATTGTGTAAATGTTATATTGTGATGTTGTTTCATAAACGTGTTGCAATGTATATATTTTGGTATGTTTAGATAAATGGAAACTGTAGGTTGAATAGGTAATTGCTTAATTAATTAGTGTTAATTGTTTCTGAGGGGAGGGGCTAGCCCTACAAAAGGAGCCTCTCTTTCAGTTCATGAGAGGCATTTTGGATTGAGCTGTGGGTGGGGCAGCATTGTTTTTAAGCTGTCCCATAAGGTATACGTTTGATGGCTGTTGTTTTTGTTCCGGAATCACTATGTAAATAAACACCCAGAAGCACAGAAGAACTTCTGCGGCTCCGCCATCTTTTTATTTTTATAGAGGTTAGGTTTTCCAGTTTAGCCTTCTGGCCTACTCTACGTGACATGCCTATAAGAAGGGACATGCCTATATTAAGGGGCATGCCTATATTAAGGGACATGCCTATATTAAGGGACATGCCTATATTAAGGGGCATGCCTATATTAAGGGACATGCCTATATTAAGGGGCATGCCTATATTAAGGGACATGCCTATATTAAGGGACATGCCTATATTAAGGGGCATGCCTATATTAAGGGGCATGCCTATATTAAGGGACATGCCTATATTAAGGGACATGCCTATATTAAGGGGCATGCCTATATTAAGGGACATGCCTATATTAAGGGACATGCCTATATTAAGGGACATGCCTATATTAAGGGGCATGCCTATATTAAGGGACATGCCTATTAAAATGGACATGCCAAAATAAAGGGACATTAATATATAATGATGTATGTATTAAAGGAAAATGCCTATATTAACAGACATGACTATTAAAAGGGACATGCCTATATAAAGGGACATGCCTATATTAAGGGACATGCCTATATTAAGGGACATGCCTATTAAAAAGGACATGCCTATATTAAGGGACATGCCTATTAAATGGGACATGTCTACATTAAGGGACATTACTTAATAAAGGGACATGCCTATATTAAGGGACATGCTGTCACGTCTGTCCCCCCCCCCCCCCCCCCCCCCCCGGCGATTGAGGGTGCCAGGCTGCCCTGCATCACACACTCCTATCATCCATTATGCACACCTGCCTTCCCTCTTCACGCGCATCAGCGATATTGGACTCACCTGGACTCATTCATCACCTGTTTATTTCCTCCCCTATATTTGTCAGTTCCCTTGCTCTGTTCCCTACTGCTGCATTGAATGTCTTTTGTTTGTGTTACCTGTTTGCTGACGCTGTTCCTGTCTCGTTCCATGTCCGTTATTTATTAAATGTCTTAATCCCTGTACCTGCTTCGTCTCTCCAGCGTCTTCACATATGACAGAATGCAGAAGCCTTCACACGAAACATTTGGGAGTACTGGCGTTCAGGTTGATATGGTGGCATCGGTTCTGGGTCGCCACCGATGGAATCGGGGTTGCCTAGCCAGCCCATTGGGCTTCCACGCCATAGCTTGCTCGAGAGGTTTCCTTGCTCCGGTTGGCTCCGATGGCTCCCATCCCACGTCGGGGCTCAGCCGGATCGTCAGTTCTTGTTCGCCCAGCCAGTCCCAGGAGTTTTTTTGTTTGTTTTTTTGTTTTGTTGGTGACGTAGGGGTGGTTGTCTCCTTTACTCAGTCACATCCAAGGGCGGCTTTTGGAAGCTGTTTGATGTGACTTTATCTGACAGGTTTCCCACATTTTCCCACTTCAACACACACACAATGCCTGTGCAAAATGGAAAGTAATGTGATACGTTTGAATCAGGGGATGTTATTATTACTATGTAAACAAAGGAATCCTTGGTCTTCACATGTAGGTTATTCCAAGATGGCGTAGCAGTCGGGCGTCTTTGTCTTCGTCTTGTCGTGTCCCGTGTTTTTATCTTTTTTCTTCGCATTTTCTTCACATATATATTTCAAATATATATTTTGAACTACCAACATACCAACTCCAACATACTCTCCTGCAACCCGCCTAACCCAATGTGGTATGGATCTGCTATTTTCTTTACTTTAGAACCGGAACACCCAACAGAAGCTAGCCAGTTAACTAGCTACTAACTAGTAGTCAGCTAGCGGTCATCAGCTAACCTTTAGCCTGGACAACTCCTGCCAGTCTGCACAGCGCGATTCAACCCAGTCCACATTTCCGGATTCCTACCGCAAGTTCTGAACATTTTCACCTGGATCATTTCAGCTAGCTAGCTGCTATCCAAGTGGCTATTCCTGGGTAACGTCTCTGTCCCGAAGCAAGCACTAATTAGCCTGGAGCTAGCCTATGCTAGGCCCATCTCCCGGCAAGCTGAAGAGGTCCATCAGCCACTTCTTGGGCTACAATACCTATTTTGCCAATTGGCTTGGACCCCTTTTACTGCCAATACGGAGCCCCGCCGATCCTTCACAACTGGTCTACCATTGTAATCTGCCCGAGGGTGTTTTAAACAGGCTCCTACGTCGCGACGTCCCCTGAATGCCCATCTGCTAGCCTGCTAGCCGCGGCCCGCTAGCTGTCTAGAGCATATCGGACAGTTAGCTGAAGAGGTCCATCATCCAATTTTCTTGCGCTACAATACCTATTCAGCCAATTGGCCTGGATCCTTTTACTACATGGAGCCCTGCCGATCCATCACAACTGGCCTGCCGACGTAACCGCCCGAGGGGGCTACAACTGACTCTTTCGTTGCGACGTCCCCCCCTGCCTAGCTACTCACCAGACCCCATCACTCGGCTACGCATGACTCTCCCTAATGCCAATATGCCTTGTCCATTGCTGTTTTGGTTAGTGCTTATTGTCTTATTTCACTGTAGAGCCTCCAACCCTGCTCAATATGCCTTAGCTAACCCTTTTGTTCCACCTCCCACAAATGCGGTGATCTCACCTGGTTTAAATGGTGTCTCTAGACAATACCTCTCTCATCGTCACTCAATGCCTAGGTTTACCTCCACTGTATTCGCATCATACCATACCCTTGTCTGTACATTATGCCTTGAATATATTCTTCCTCGCCCAGAAACCTGCTCCTTTTACTCTCTGTTCCGAACGCACTAGACAATCAATTCTTATAGCCTTTAGCCGTACCCTTATCCTATTCCTCCTCTGTTCCTCTGGTGATGTACAGGTTAAACCAGGCCCTGCAGTGCCTAGCTCACTACCATTCCCCAGTCGCTCTCATTTGTTGACTTCTGATAACGTAAAAGCCTTGGTTTCATTCATGTTATCATTAGAAGCCTCCTCCCTAAGTTTGTTTTGTTCACTGGTTTAGCACACTCTGCCAACCCGAATGTCCTAGCCGTGTCTGAATACTGGCTTAGGAAAGACACCAAAACCATGACATTTCCACCCCTAACTATAACATTTTCTGACAAGATAGAACTGCCAAAGGGGGCGGAGTTGCAATCTACTGCAGAGATACTGTCATACTGTCCAGGTCTGTGCCCAAACAATTTTAGCGTCTACTTTTAAACATTCACCTTTCCAGAAACAAGTCTCCCACCGTTGCCGCTTGCTACAGACCACCTTCTGCCCCCAGCTGTGCCCTGGACACAATATGTGAATTGATTGCCCCATCTATCATCAGAACTCGTACTGTTTGGTGACCTAAACTGGGACATGCTTAACACCCGTCCTACAATCTAAGCTAGATGCCCTCAATCTCACACAAATTATCAATGAACCTACCAGGTACAATCCCAAATCCGTAAACATGGGCACCCTCTTAGATATCATCCTAACCAACCTGCCCTCCAAATACACCTATGTTGTCTTCAAGAAGGATCACAGCGATCACTGCCTCATTGCCTGCGTCCAAAATGGGTCTATGTTCAAACGACCACCCCTCATCACTGTCAAACGTTCCCTAAAACACTTCAGCGAGCAGGCCTTTCTAGTCGACCTGGCCCGGGTATCCTGGAGGGATATTGACCTCATTCCGTCAGTAGAGGACGCCTGGTTATTCTTTAAAAGTGTTTTCCTCACCATCTTAAATAAGCATGCTCAATTAAAAATATGTAGAACCAGGAACAGATATAGCCCATGGTTCACTCCAGATCTGATTGCCCTTGACCAGCACAAAAATGTCCTGTGGCATACTGCACTAGGATCGAATAGTCCCCGCGATATGCACATTTTCAAGGAAGTTAGGAACCAATATACACAGGCAGTTAGGAAAGCAAAGGCTAGCTTTTTCAAACAGAAATTTGCATCCTGTAGCATAAACTCCAAAAAGTTCTGGGACGCTGTAAAGTCCATGAAGAATAAGAGCACCTCCTCCAAGCTGCCCACTGCACTGAGGCTTGGAAACACTGTCACCACTGATAAATCCACGATAATTGAGAATTTCAATAAGCAGTTTTCTACGGCTGGCCATGCCTTCCACCTGGCTACCCCTACCCCAGTCAACAACCCTGCACCCCCTCAGCAACTTGCCCAAGCCTCCCCATTTCTCCTTCACCCAAATCCAGATAGCCAATGCTCTGAAAGAGCTGCAAAATCTGGACTCCCACAAATCAGCCGGGCAAAACAATCTGGACCCTCTTTTTCTAAAACTTTCCGGCGCAATTGTTGCAACCTCTATTACTAGCTTGTTCAACCTCTCCTTCGTATCGTATGAGATCTCCAAAGATTGGAATCTGCCGCGGTCATCCCCCTCTTCAAAAGGGGAGACACTCTAGACCCAAACTATTACAGACCTATATCTATCCTACCCTGCTTTTCTAAGGACTTCGAAAGCCACGTTATCAAACAGATCTCCGACCATTTTGAATCCCACCGTACCTTCTCCGCTATGCAATCTGGTTTCCGAGCTGGTCACGGGTGCACCTCAGCCACGCTCAAGGTCCTAAACGATATCATAACCACCATCGATAAGAGACAACACTGTGCAGCTGTATTCATCGACCTGGCCAAGGCTTCCACTCTGTCAATCACCACATTCTTATCGGCAGACTCAACAGCCTTGGTTTCTCAAATGATTGCCTCGCCTGGTTCACCAACTACTTCTCAGACAGAGTTCAGTGTATCAAATCGGAGGGCCTGTTGACCAAACCTCTGGCAGTCTCTATGGTGGTGCCACAACTCTTTTCTCTGTATACATCAATGATGTCGCTCTTGCTGCTGGTGATTCTCTGATCCACCTCTAAGCAGACGACACCATTCTGTATACGTCTGGCCCTTCTTTGGACACTGTGTTAACTAACCTCCAGACGAGCTTCAATGCCATATAACTCTCCTTCCGTGACCTCCAACTGCTCTTAAATGCAAGGAAAACTAAATGCATGCTCTTCAACCGATCACTGCACGCACCCACCCGCCCATCCAGCATCACTACTCTGGACGGTTCTGGCTTAGAGCATGTGGATAACTACAAATACCTAGGTGTCTGATTAGATTGTAAACTCTCCTTCCAGACTCACATTAAGCATCTCCAATCCAAAATTAAATCTAGAATTGGCTTCCTATTTCGCAACAAAGTATCCTGCACTCATGCTGCCAAACATGCCCTCGTAAAACTGACTATCCTACCGATCCTTGACTTCGGTGATGTCATTTACAAAATAGCCTTCAACACTCTACTCAGCAAATTGGATGCAGTCTATCACAGTGCCATCCGTTTTGTCACCAAAGCCCCATATACTACCCAACACTGCGACCTGTATGCTGTCATTGGCTGGCCCTCGCTTCATATTCGTCGCCAAACCCACTGGCTCCAGGTCATCTATATGTCTTTGCTAGGTGAAGCCCCGCCTTATCTCAGCTCACTGGTCACCATAGCAACACCCACCCGTAGCATGCGCTCCAGCAGGTATAGTTCACTGGTCACCCCCAAAGCCAACTCCTCTATTGGCCGCCTTTCCTTCCAGTTCTCTGCTAACAATGACTGGAACAAACTGCAAAAATCTCTGTAGCTGGAGACTCATATCTCCCTCACTAGCTTTAACTGTCAGAGCAGCTCACAGATCACTGCACCTGTTCATAGCCCATCTGTAAATACCCCATCTAACTACCTCATCACCATACTGTTATTTATTTTTTTGCTCTTTTGCACCCCAGTATCTCTACTTGCACATTCATCTTCTGCACATCTACCACTCCAGTGTTTAATTGCTAAATTGTAATTATTTCGCCACCATGGCCTATTTATTGCCTTGCCTCCCTAATCTTACCTCATTTGCACATATTATATATAGATTTTTCTTATGTGTTATTAACATTATGTTTGTTTATTCCATGTGTAACCCTGTGTTGTTGTTTGTGTCACACTGCTCTGCTTTATCTTGGCCAGGTCGCAGTTGTAAATGAGAACTTGTTCTCAACTTGCCTTCCTGGTTAAATAAAGGTGAAATAAAAAATACAAAAAATAAATAAATAAATAAACATTAAAAGGTAGAAGGATATTACACGGAGTGACAAAACATTAGGAAGACCCGCTTGTTCCATGACAGACCGACCACGTGAATCCAGGTAGTGGGATTTCAATGGCAGCAGAGAGTTATTTCAAGGTGAGGTAGTGGGATGTCAACGGCAGCAGAGAGATACCTCAAGGTGAGGTAGTGGGATTTCAACAGCAGCAGAGATATTTCAAGGCGAGGTAGTCGGATTTCAATGGCAGCAGAGAGTTGTTTCAAGGTGAGGTTGTGGGATGTCGATGACAGCAGAGACAGCTTTCAATTTGAGGTAGTGGGATGTCAACGGCAGCAGAGGTATTTCAAGGCGAGGTAGTCGGATGTCGACGGCAGCAGAGACAGCTTTCAAGGTGAGGTAGTAGGATGTCGACGGCAGCAGAGAGATATTTCAAGGTGAGGTAGTGGGATTTCAACGGCAGCAGAGACATATTTCAAGGTGAGGTAGTGGGATGTCGATGGCAGCAGAGACAGCTTTCAAGGTGATGTAGTGGGATGTCGACGGCAGCAGAGAGATCAAGGTGATGTAGTGGGATGTCGACGGCAGCAGAGAGATCAAGGTGAGGTAGAGGGATGTCGGCGGCAGCAGAGAGATCAAGGTGAGGTAGAGGGATGTCGGCGGCAGCAGAGAGATCAAGGTGAGGTAGTGGGATGTCGATGGCAGCAGAGACAGCTTTCAAGGTGATGTAGTGGGATGTCGACGGCAGCAGAGAGATCAAGGTGAGGTAGTGGGATGTCGATGACAGCAGAGACAGCTTCAAGGTGAGGTAGTGGGAAGGCCAGATTTGACCTTCTAACTACCATTCAGTGAAAGGATAGGAGAGAAAAGAGACAAAGCAGCTCCTGAGTGTCTGTCCAAGTAAAGCCCTGGTTCAGCAACGCCTCTGTACCTACAGTATCTGGATTCTTCAGGGCAGTGCTCC
Organism: Salmo salar; assembly: GCF_965601325.2. NCBI lineage: Eukaryota > Metazoa > Chordata > Actinopteri > Salmoniformes > Salmonidae > Salmo > Salmo salar. The sequence goes on from NC_138302.1 coordinate 101,824,124, forward strand.
ATACCTCTCTACCTACAGTATCTGGATTATTCAGGGCAGTGCTCCATACCTCTCTACCTACAGTATCTGGATTCTTCAGGGCAGTGCTCCATACCTCTCTACCTACAGTATCTGGATTATTCAGGGCAGTGCTCCATACCTCTCTACCTACAGTATCTGGATTCTTCAGGGCAGTGCTCCATACCTCTCTACCTACAGTATCTGGATTCTTCAGGGCAGTGCTCCATACCTCTCTACCTACAGTATCTGGATTCTTCAGGGCAGTGCTCCATACCTCTCTACCTACAGTATCTGGATTCTTCAGGGCAGTGCTCCATACCTCTCTACCTACAGTATCTGGATTCTTCAGGGCAGTGCTCCATACCTCTCTACCTACAGTATCTGGATTCTTCAGAATGGTGCTCCGTACCTCTCTACCTACAGTATCTGGATTCTTCAGGGCAGTGCTCCATACCTCTCTACCTACAGTATCTGGATTCTTCAGGGCAGTGCTCCGTACCTCTCTACCTACAGTATCTGGACTCTTCAGGGCAGTGCTCCATACCTCTCTACCTACAGTATCTGGATTCTTCAGGGCAGTGCTCCATACCTCTCTACCCACAGTATCTGGATTCTTCAGGGCAGTGCTCCATACCTCTCTACCTACAGTATCTGGATTCTTCAGGGCAGTGCTCCATACCTCTCTACCTACAGTATCTGGATTCTTCAGGGCAGTGCTCCATACCTCTCTACCCACAGTATCTGGATTCTTCAGGGCAGTGCTCCATACCTCTCTACCCACAGTATCTGGATTCTTCAGGGCAGTGCTCCATACCTCTCTACCTACAATATCTGGATTCTTCAGGGCAGTGCTCCATACCTCTCTACCTACAGTATCTGGATTCTTCAGGGCAGTGCTCCATACCTCTCTACCTACAGTATCTGGATTCTTCAGAATGGTGCTCCGTACCTCTCTACCTACAGTATCTGGATTCTTCAGGGCAGTGCTCCATACCTCTCTACCTACAGTATCTGGATTCTTCAGGGCAGTGCTCCGTACCTCTCTACCTACAGTATCTGGACTCTTCAGGGCAGTGCTCCGTACCTCTCTACCCACAGTATCTGGATTCTTCAGGGCAGTGCTCCGTACCTCTCTACCCACAGTATCTGGATCTGTCAAACATGCTTATAGCTGTGTTTCATCTTGGCTTTAGAGATGAGTGTTGTTGACGTGTATGTGTGTGTGTGTGTGCGCCTGCGTGAGTGTGTGTGTGTGTGTGTGTGTGTATGTGGGCCTGTGTGTGTGTGTGTGTGTGTGTGTGTGTGTGTGTGTGTGTGTGTGTGTGTGTGTGTGTGTGTGTGTGTGTGTGTGTGTGTGTGTGTGTGTGTGTGTGTGTGTCAGCCAACTTGACTTCATCCATGTGTTTTGTTCTGTTGTCCTCTCCACTCTAGAGAGTAGTGAGTAATTCCCTTTTGATATGACACATAACAGCCTGAGGCTGTTTTCTATTGGTCTCTCTTAACACACTGACTTACACAGAGAAATCGTGTGTTGAAACTACGTATTAACTTCGTTTCGGGTGTTAGTGTTACATTCTTCACTGGATAAACAAATAGTGGTTGTCAAATTTAAAGCTGCATTCTGTAATCTAAAAACAACAAAGTGGCAGCTTTGTTGTAATACATCATTAATTAAAATGTCCCAACATTGATGTACCAATCGCAGACTGCAGTTTCAAAAAATATATAAAAAAAATACAAAAAAAATTGTCTGTGCAGTAAATACAAAACTAGCCTGGTTTCAGGAATCAGTCAACCATCAGATGTAAGTATATATCAATAGTGTGATTGCTGAATGGTTCTGTAAGTAGACCCAAGACATTTAGTTTAATTTATGAAGTAGTTGTGATGAGACAATAAGTAGGTTTATTAAGATCCCCATTAGCTGTTTGCGAAAGCAGCAGCTACTCTTCCTGGGGTCCACACAGAACATGAAACATGATATAATACAGAACATTAATAGACAAGAACAGCTCACAGGATAGAACTACATAGGTAAATGTATTCTGGCTGAAACCCAATGGTGTCATTCATTGTCAAGTCAATACATAAAACCTCTCCCAGCTCTCATTATGTCTAAACAGCAAATGGCACCTTATTCCCTATATAGTGCATTACTTTTGCCCATTGCCCATAGGGAAACCCATAGAGCTCTAGTCAAAAGTAGTGCACTATGTAGCTTGCCATTTGGGACTTTGCAAATGTCAGCTTGGTCAGAATGTCACTGAATCTCTACTACAGTTGCCTTTGTTGCAGCCAGCAGAGTAATCTCCTGTGAGTGATAGGCAATTGAACCAGTCCTTTTCTGAATCTTTACTCCTTAATCTAAAAAGGCTGAAAACTTTTCAGTGTTGAGCTCTCACTCGGATTTAACAACTCATTCTGTCTCTCGTTCTGTGTGTGTGTGTGTGTGTGTGCGTGTGTGCGTGTGCGGAACTGCATGCCTGCCTGCCTGCCTGCCTGCCTGCCTGCCTGCCTCTCCGAGCAAGTGTGTCCTTGTGTGTGTGTGTGTGTGTGTGTGTGTGTGTGTGTGTGTGTGTGTGTGTGTGTGTGTGTGTGTGTGTGTGTGTGTGTGTGTGTGTGTGTGTGTGTGTGTGTGTGTGTGTGTGTGTGTGTGTGTGTGTGTGTGTGCGTGTGTGTGTGTTTGTGTGTGTGTGTGTGTGTGTGTGTGTGTGTGTGTGTGTACTTGCACTAGTGTGAATGATTGACACTAGCAGTCTACTCTACCCACTGAAACAACACTGCCTCACCCCTTAGCACTACAGTAGCAACACCATTAAACATTAAAATTGACAGCCAACACACACACAGAGGTTACTGAGAGGCTAGTGAATTCACTCCCCCTTGAGTCCCAAATGGCACCCTATTGTATAGTGCAATACTTGTTTTTGCTATGACCCCTGGTCAAAAGTAGTACACTATGTAGGGAATAGGCTGCCATTTGGGATTGTAGACACCAACGTTTTCTTTTTTTTACATCTGATAGTTGAAAGGCTGATATCTGTCTCTGGGGGATGGCTGACAGGATGTTTCTCAGTACAGAGAGGAGGAGGAAGAGATTGTACATACCTGGTGGTCCCTTATTAGGACACTTTTGTTTTGTTCAGTATATTTATTTATTTATTTCCCCTGGCCAGTCAGTTAAGAACAAATTCTTATTTCCAATGACGGCCTAGGAACAGTGGATTAGCTGTCTTGTTCAGGGACAGAACAACAGATTTTTTTTTACATTGTCAGCTCGGGGATTCGATATAGCAACCTTTCGGTTACTGGCCCAATGCTCTAACCGCTAGGCTACCTACCTAGGCTACCTGGACTCTGAAGTTGCTCATCATAATATTTACATATTTCTTAGTTCCATTCTTTTACATTTTAGATGTGTGTGTATTGTTGTGACTTGTTAGATATTACTGCACTGTTGGAGCTAGGACCACAAGCATTTCACTACACCCACAATAATATCTGATAAGTATGTGACCAATAACATTTCATTTGATTTTGATTTGTACCTTACTGGTCCCTGGTGGTCCTCTATGAGGAAGGAGTACTGGTCCCTGGTGGTCCTCTATGAGGAAGGAGTACTGGTCCCTGGTGGTCCTCTATGAGGAAGGAGTACTGTAGATTACTGGTCCCTGGCGGTCCTCTATGAGGAAGGAGTACTGGTCCCTGGCGGTCCTCTATGAGGAAGGAGGACTGTTGGTTACTGGTCCCTGGCGGTCCTCTATGAGGAAGGAGTACTGGTCCCTGGCGGTCCTCTATGAGGAAGGAGTACTGGTCCCTGGCGGTCCTCTATGAGGAAGGAGGACTGTAGATTACTGGTCCCTGGTGGTCCTCTATGAGGAAGGAGGACTGGTCCCTGGCGGTCCTCTATGAGGAAGGAGGACTGGTCCCTGGCGGTCCTCTATGAGGAAGGAGTACTGTAGATTACTGGTCCCTGGCGGTCCTCTATGAGGAAGGAGTACTGGTCTCTGGCGGTCCTCTATGAGGAAGGAGTACTGTAGATTACTGGTCCCTGGCGGTCCTCTATGAGGAAGGAGGACTGTTGGTTACTGGTCCCTGGTGGTCCTCTATGAGGAAGAAGTACTGGTCCCTGGCGGTCCTCTATGAGGAAGGAGTACTGGTCCCTGGCGGTCCTCTATGAGGAAGGAGGACTGTAGATTACTGGTCCCTGGCGGTCCTCTATGAGGAAGGTTACTGGTCCCTGGCGGTCCTCTATGAGGAAGGAGTACTGGTCTCTGGCGGTCCTCTATGAGGAAGGAGTACTGGTCTCTGGCGGTCCTCTATGAGGAAGGAGGACTGTAGATTACTGGTCTCTGGCGGTCCTCTATGAGGAAGGAGTACTGGTCCCTGGCGGTCCTCTATGAGGAAGGAGGACTGGTCCCTGGCGGTCCTCTATGAGGAAGGAGGACTGGTCCCTGGCGGTCCTCTATGAGGAAGGAGGACTGTAGATTACTGGTCCCTGGCGGTCCTCTATGAGGAAGGAGTACTGGTCTCTGGCGGTCCTCTATGAGGAAGGAGGACTGTAGATTACTGGTCTCTGGCGGTCCTCTATGAGGAAGGAGTACTGTAGATTACTGGTCTCTGGCGGTCCTCTATGAGGAAGGAGGACTGTAGATTACTGGTCCCTGGCGGTCCTCTATGAGGAAGGAGTACTGGTCCCTGGCGGTCTTCTATGAGGAAGGAGTACTGGTCCCTGGCGGTCCTCTATGAGGAAGGAGTACTGGTCCCTGGTGGTCCTCTATGAGGAAGGAGTGCTGGTCCCTGGCGGTCCTCTATGAGGAAGGAGTACTGGTCCCTGGCGGTCCTCTATGAGGAAGGAGTACTGGTCCCTGGCGGTCCTCTATGAGGAAGGAGTACTGGTCCCTGGCGGTCCTCTATGAGGAAGGAGGACTGTAGATTACTGGTCCCTGGCGGTCCTCTATGAGGAAGGTTACTGGTCCCTGGTGGTCCTCTATGAGGAAGGAGTACTGGTCCCTGGCGGTCCTCTATGAGGAAGGTTACTGGTCCCTGGTGGTCCTCTATGAGGAAGAAGTACTGGTCTCTGGCGGTCCTCTATGAGGAAGGAGTACTGGTCCCTGGCGGTCCTCTATGAGGAAGGAGGACTGTTGGTTACTGGTCCCTGGTGGTCCTCTATGAGGAAGGTTACTGGTCCCTGGTGGTCCTCTATGAGGAAGGAGTACTGTAGATTACTGGTCCCTGGCGGTCCTCTATGAGGAAGGAGGACTGTTGGTTACTGGTCCCTGGTGGTCCTCTATGAGGAAGGTTACTGGTCCCTGGTGGTCCTCTATGAGGAAGGAGTGCTGGTCCCTGGCGGTCCTCTATGAGGAAGGAGTACTGGTCCCTGGCGGTCCTCTATGAGGAAGGAGGACTGTAGGTTACTGGTCCCTGGCGGTCCTCTATGAGGAAGGAGGACTGTAGGTTACTGGTCCCTGGCGGTCCTCTATGAGGAAGGAGGACTGTAGGTTACTGGTCCCTGGCGGTCCTCTATGAGGAAGGAGTACTGTAGATTACTGGTCTCTGGCGGTCCTCTATGAGGAAGGAGGACTGTTGGTTACTGGTCCCTGGTGGTCCTCTATGAGGAAGAAGTACTGGTCCCTGGCGGTCCTCTATGAGGAAGGAGTACTGGTCTCTGGCGGTCCTCTATGAGGAAGGAGGACTGTAGATTACTGGTCCCTGGCGGTCCTCTATGAGGAAGGAGGACTGTAGATTACTGGTCCCTGGCGGTCCTCTATGAGGAAGGTTACTGGTCCCTGGCGGTCCTCTATGAGGAAGGAGGACTGGTCCCTGGCGGTCCTCTATGAGGAAGGAGGACTGTTGGTTACTGGTCCCTGGCGGTCCTCTATGAGGAAGGAGGACTGTTGGTTACTGGTCCCTGGTGGTCCTCTATGAGGAAGGTTACTGGTCCCTGGTGGTCCTCTATGAGGAAGGAGTACTGTAGATTACTGGTCCCTGGCGGTCCTCTATGAGGAAGGAGGACTGTTGGTTACTGGTCCCTGGTGGTCCTCTATGAGGAAGGTTACTGGTCCCTGGTGGTCCTCTATGAGGAAGGAGTGCTGGTCCCTGGTGGTCCTCTATGAGGAAGGAGTACTGGTCCCTGGCGGTCCTCTATGAGGAAGGAGGACTGTAGATTACTGGTCTCTGGCGGTCCTCTATGAGGAAGGAGTACTGTAGATTACTGGTCCCTGGCGGTCCTCTATGAGGAAGGAGTACTGTAGATTACTGGTCCCTGGTGGTCCTCTATGAGGAAGGAGTACTGTAGATTACTGGTCCCTGGCGGTCCTCTATGAGGAAGGTTACTGGTCCCTGGCGGTCTTCTATGAGGAAGGAGTACTGGTCCCTGGCGGTCCTCTATGAGGAAGGAGGACTGTTGGTTACTGGTCCCTGGCGGTCCTCTATGAGGAAGGAGGACTGTAGATTACTGGTCCCTGGTGGTCCTCTATGAGGAAGGAGTGCTGGTCCCTGGCGGTCCTCTATGAGGAAGGAGTACTGGTCCCTGGCGGTCCTCTATGAGGAAGGAGTACTGGTCCCTGGCGGTCCTCTATGAGGAAGGAGGACTGTTGGTTACTGGTCCCTGGTGGTCCTCTATGAGGAAGGAGTACTGTAGATTACTGGTCCCTGGCGGTCCTCTATGAGGAAGGAGGACTGTTGGTTACTGGTCCCTGGTGGTCCTCTATGAGGAAGGAGTGCTGGTCCCTGGTGGTCCTCTATGAGGAAGGAGTGCTGGTCCCTGGTGGTCCTCTATGAGGAAGGAGTGCTGGTCCCTGGCGGTCCTCTATGAGGAAGGAGTACTGGTCCCTGGCGGTCCTCTATGAGGAAGGAGTACTGGTCCCTGGCGGTCCTCTATGAGGAAGGTTACTGGTCCCTGGTGGTCCTCTATGAGGAAGGAGTACTGGTCCCTGGCGGTCCTCTATGAGGAAGGAGTACTGGTCCCTGGTGGTCCTCTATGAGGAAGGAGGACTGTTGGTTACTGGTCCCTGGTGGTCCTCTATGAGGAAGAAGTACTGGTCTCTGGCGGTCCTCTATGAGGAAGGAGTACTGGTCCCTGGCGGTCCTCTATGAGGAAGGAGGACTGTTGGTTACTGGTCCCTGGTGGTCCTCTATGAGGAAGGTTACTGGTCCCTGGTGGTCCTCTATGAGGAAGGAGTACTGTAGATTACTGGTCCCTGGCGGTCCTCTATGAGGAAGGAGGACTGTTGGTTACTGGTCCCTGGTGGTCCTCTATGAGGAAGGTTACTGGTCCCTGGTGGTCCTCTATGAGGAAGGAGTGCTGGTCCCTGGCGGTCCTCTATGAGGAAGGAGTACTGGTCCCTGGCGGTCCTCTATGAGGAAGGAGGACTGTAGGTTACTGGTCCCTGGCGGTCCTCTATGAGGAAGGAGGACTGTAGGTTACTGGTCCCTGGCGGTCCTCTATGAGGAAGGAGGACTGTAGGTTACTGGTCCCTGGCGGTCCTCTATGAGGAAGGAGTACTGTAGATTACTGGTCTCTGGCGGTCCTCTATGAGGAAGGAGGACTGTTGGTTACTGGTCCCTGGTGGTCCTCTATGAGGAAGAAGTACTGGTCCCTGGCGGTCCTCTATGAGGAAGGAGTACTGGTCTCTGGCGGTCCTCTATGAGGAAGGAGGACTGTAGATTACTGGTCCCTGGCGGTCCTCTATGAGGAAGGAGGACTGTAGATTACTGGTCCCTGGCGGTCCTCTATGAGGAAGGTTACTGGTCCCTGGCGGTCCTCTATGAGGAAGGAGGACTGGTCCCTGGCGGTCCTCTATGAGGAAGGAGGACTGTTGGTTACTGGTCCCTGGCGGTCCTCTATGAGGAAGGAGGACTGTTGGTTACTGGTCCCTGGTGGTCCTCTATGAGGAAGGTTACTGGTCCCTGGTGGTCCTCTATGAGGAAGGAGTACTGTAGATTACTGGTCCCTGGCGGTCCTCTATGAGGAAGGAGGACTGTTGGTTACTGGTCCCTGGTGGTCCTCTATGAGGAAGGTTACTGGTCCCTGGTGGTCCTCTATGAGGAAGGAGTGCTGGTCCCTGGTGGTCCTCTATGAGGAAGGAGTACTGGTCCCTGGCGGTCCTCTATGAGGAAGGAGGACTGTAGATTACTGGTCTCTGGCGGTCCTCTATGAGGAAGGAGTACTGTAGATTACTGGTCCCTGGCGGTCCTCTATGAGGAAGGAGTACTGTAGATTACTGGTCCCTGGTGGTCCTCTATGAGGAAGGAGTACTGTAGATTACTGGTCCCTGGCGGTCCTCTATGAGGAAGGTTACTGGTCCCTGGCGGTCTTCTATGAGGAAGGAGTACTGGTCCCTGGCGGTCCTCTATGAGGAAGGAGGACTGTTGGTTACTGGTCCCTGGCGGTCCTCTATGAGGAAGGAGGACTGTAGATTACTGGTCCCTGGTGGTCCTCTATGAGGAAGGAGTGCTGGTCCCTGGCGGTCCTCTATGAGGAAGGAGTACTGGTCCCTGGCGGTCCTCTATGAGGAAGGAGTACTGGTCCCTGGCGGTCCTCTATGAGGAAGGAGGACTGTTGGTTACTGGTCCCTGGTGGTCCTCTATGAGGAAGGAGTACTGTAGATTACTGGTCCCTGGCGGTCCTCTATGAGGAAGGAGGACTGTTGGTTACTGGTCCCTGGTGGTCCTCTATGAGGAAGGAGTGCTGGTCCCTGGTGGTCCTCTATGAGGAAGGAGTGCTGGTCCCTGGTGGTCCTCTATGAGGAAGGAGTGCTGGTCCCTGGCGGTCCTCTATGAGGAAGGAGTACTGGTCCCTGGCGGTCCTCTATGAGGAAGGAGTACTGGTCCCTGGCGGTCCTCTATGAGGAAGGTTACTGGTCCCTGGTGGTCCTCTATGAGGAAGGAGTACTGGTCCCTGGCGGTCCTCTATGAGGAAGGAGTACTGGTCCCTGGTGGTCCTCTATGAGGAAGGAGGACTGTTGGTTACTGGTCCCTGGTGGTCCTCTATGAGGAAGGAGGACTGTTGGTTACTGGTCCCTGGCGGTCCTCTATGAGGAAGGAGTACTGGTCCCTGGTGGTCCTCTATGAGGAAGGAGGACTGGTCCCTGGCGGTCCTCTATGAGGAAGGAGGACTGTAGATTACTGGTCCCTGGCGGTCCTCTATGAGGAAGGAGGACTGTTGGTTACTGGTCCCTGGTGGTCCTCTATGAGGAAGGTTACTGGTCCCTGGTGGTCCTCTATGAGGAAGGAGTGCTGGTCCCTGGCGGTCCTCTATGAGGAAGGAGTACTGGTCCCTGGCGGTCCTCTATGAGGAAGGAGGACTGGTCCCTGGCGGTCCTCTATGAGGAAGGAGTACTGTAGATTACTGGTCTCTGGCGGTCCTCTATGAGGAAGGAGTACTGTAGATTACTGGTCCCTGGTGGTCCTCTATGAGGAAGGTGTACTGGTCCCTGGCGGTCCTCTATGAGGAAGGAGTACTGGTCCCTGGCGGTCCTCTATGAGGAAGGAGGACTGGTCCCTGGCGGTCCTCTATGAGGAAGGAGTACTGGTCCCTGGCGGTCCTCTATGAGGAAGGAGGACTGTAGGTTACTGGTCCCTGGTGGTCCTCTATGAGGAAGGAGTACTGGTCCCTGGCGGTCCTCTATGAGGAAGGAGTACTGGTCCCTGGCGGTCCTCTATGAGGAAGGAGGACTGTTGGTTACTGGTCCCTGGCGGTCCTCTATGAGGAAGGAGGACTGTTGGTTACTGGTCCCTGGTGGTCCTCTATGAGGAAGGAGTACTGTAGATTACTGGTCCCTGGCGGTCCTCTATGAGGAAGGAGGACTGTTGGTTACTGGTCCCTGGTGGTCCTCTATGAGGAAGGAGTGCTGGTCCCTGGTGGTCCTCTATGAGGAAGGAGTGCTGGTCCCTGGCGGTCCTCTATGAGGAAGGAGGACTGTTGGTTACTGGTCCCTGGTGTTCCTCTATGAGGAAGGTTACAGGTCCCTGGTGGTCCTCTATGAGGAAGGAGTACTGGTCCCTGGTGGTCCTCTATGAGGAAGGAGTACTGGTCCCTGGCGGTCCTCTATGAGGAAGGAGTACTGGTCCCTGGCGGTCCTCTATGAGGAAGGAGTACTGGTCCCTGGCGGTCCTCTATGAGGAAGGAGGACTGTTGGTTACTGGTCCCTGGTGTTCCTCTATGAGGAAGGAGTACTGGTCCCTGGCGGTCCTCTATGAGGAAGGAGGACTGTTGGTTACTGGTCCCTGGTGGTCCTCTATGAGGAAGGAGTACTGTAGATTACTGGTCCCTGGCGGTCCTCTATGAGGAAGGAGGACTGTTGGTTACTGGTCCCTGGTGGTCCTCTATGAGGAAGGAGTGCTGGTCCCTGGTGGTCCTCTATGAGGAAGGAGTACTGGTCCCTGGCGGTCCTCTATGAGGAAGGTTACTGGTCCCTGGTGGTCCTCTATGAGGAAGGAGTACTGGTCCCTGGCGGTCCTCTATGAGGAAGGAGTACTGTAGATTACTGGTCCCTGGCGGTCCTCTATGAGGAAGGAGGACTGTAGATTACTGGTCCCTGGCGGTCCTCTATGAGGAAGGAGGACTGGTCCCTGGCGGTCCTCTATGAGGAAGGAGGACTGTAGATTACTGGTCCCTGGTGTTCCTCTATGAGGAAGGAGTACTGGTCCCTGGCGGTCCTCTATGAGGAAGGAGTACTGGTCCCTGGTGGTCCTCTATGAGGAAGGAGTACTGTAGATTACTGGTCCCTGGTGGTCCTCTATGAGGAAGGAGGACTGTAGATTACTGGTCCCTGGTGGTCCTCTATGAGGAAGGAGGACTGTAGCTTACCGGTTCCCGGCACAAAAAAAAGATTTAGAAACACTAAAAAAGGGATTAAACGGACAGTTGGTCCGAGTTGTGCTCAGAAAAGGAAGGCGTACTGTTAGTGGGCTGTGGCTGAGTTAATGTGCAGAGAAGCATTAAGATGACTGAGTAAATCTGCTACTGTAACTGTCAAAATCCAAAACTATAACACCCACAGTGCTTTTAGATTCCACATTCAATAGATGTGAAGAGAGGGTCTCGTCTGTTAGTTTGGTCTGTGACGATACAATACGCATCACTGTGCATTAGTCATGTGCAGAAAGGGAAGGCTGGGTAGGCAGTGCTTACCCTGTGACTATCTCATAAAAAATAAAAACACATGTTAAGAAAAGCCAATCATCTAATGTTACCTAATATCTTTTTCTCATTGATTCTGGTGTTTTTTTTTTATTATGCCTCAAATAAAAACATTTGATAAAACTGCATGAAAACCTCAGCTCCAGCGTATTCATGCCTGCCTTTTATCTCCTGTTCAAATGGTTGATGTGCGCAGTTGTTGCTGACTCCAGGTTCTGTTTAATGGACAGGGGCAGCGTAGGCACTGCATGCTTTGCTTTGCTTCGTCTCCAAGCAGCTTCATTCGCTGCATTGAGAAGATTTCATATTTAATATATAATATATAAATACCTTCCATATTAACCGTGTTTTTGTAACGTCTGCTTCAAACTCACACTCTCATACACATAGATCCCCTGAACGTGGCTCACTCTCCTGATCCCAATCACCTGAATTCTGATCACCTGTTCACACACCTGTATGTCATTATCACACACTATTTAGTTCAGTTCTTTGCACCCCATCAATGTGAGGTATTGTTTGTTTTGATACACATTATATTCAGAGCTCTGTTTCTTTCCATATTAGTTCTCTTGTGTATCGTAGTTTTTGGCCATCCTCACTAAAAGCGCTTTTTTTTGCCTATTCCCTGCCTATACTTTTGCCTATCAGATTTCCTGTCATCAACCTCATGCCTGATCTCCCGGACTACGTTATTAGCCTTTTCCCTGCCTGTACTGTTACATTTTTGGAGTCCCTGTGTATGACCTTCTGCCAACCCTGGACCCAGCTACCTGCCTCCTCCTGTGTATGACCTTCTGCCTGCCCCTGGACCCAGCTACCTGCCTCCTCCTGTGTATGACCTTCTGCCTGCCTCCTCCTGTGTATGACCTTCTGCCTGCCCCTGGACCCAGCTACCTGTCTCCTCCTGTGTATGACCTTCTGCCTGCCTCTGGACCCAGCTACCTGCCTCCTCCTGTGTATGACCTTCTGCCTGCCCCTGGACCCAGCTACCTGCCTCCTCCTGTGTATGACCTTCTGCCTGCCCCTGGACCCAGCTACCTGCCTCCTCCTGTGTATGACCTTCTGCCTGTCCCTGGACCCAGCTACCTGCCTCCTCCTGTGGTCCTTTACTAATAAACACCTGCTGCGCCCTGCTCTTTAAACCAGCTCTCTGTCTCCCATCGTACTCATTACAGAACACCTCACCAAAAACTACAGATGGATTCAGCGGAGCTGCAGCTACGCCTAACCTGACAGGAGGAACGAATCGATGAACTCTGCTACCACCTTCGCCAGTCCATTCCTGCTTCACCGATATCAGGTGCCACAGCCTCCTCTCGTTCATCTCCCTTCATATCCATGCCTAATAAATACGACAGATCCCCAGGGAAATGTCAAGGATTTCTCATGCAATGTAACATGTACAAAGACTATCACCCCACTGACTTCACCTCTGACAAAGACAGGGTGGATTTCGTCATCTCCCTACTCACAGGCAAAGCTCTGGATTGGGGCACAGCCCTGTGGGCCGCTCAAAGTTCTGATCTGTCCTCTGAATCCCGTTTCCATGCCCTCTTCAAGGAGGTGTTCGACCATTCGGCAATAGGTCGTCACACCGGGGAACTGTTATGTGAGCTGCGACAGGGCTGTCGCACCACCAATAAGTATGCCCTTAAGTTCCGCACCATGGCTGCTGGCAGTGGATGGAGTGAACCAGCGCTCCTTACAGTCTACCGAAGGGGTCTAAGTCTGGAGTTACAGACCGAACTGGCCTGCAGATGGAGATTTTTAACTGACCTAAACCAATACATCCGGATGTCCATATCCATTGGCAACCTACTGGTGGACCGCAGCCCTATACAGTCACCCATGGCCTGCGAGTCTTCCACGCCCTTCTCTCGTCGAGCCACGATCTAATAGCCCCGAACCCATGCAACTCGGCTGAGCCCCTCTCACGCCTGCTGAGAGACATCGGAGGTTATGTGAAAACCTGTGCCTCTATTGTGGACAGACTACCCCCCCTACTCAATAGCTGTCCTATTCGCCCCCAACGAAAGGGTGACCACAACCCATCCACTTCCGCCCGGGTAGGCATCTCTACATTTTTAAATATTACCAAAAAGCAGTTTTGCATCCTGGCTCTTCTCTCTGCTAATGAGGTCACTCAGTTTGTGGAGGGACTAGTGGACTCGGGTACCGCAGGTAATTTAATTGACGGACAATTGGCACAGCAGTTAACCTGTTATGGCTAGGGGGCAGTATTTTCACGGCTGGATAAAAAACATACCCGATTTAATCTGGTTACCACTCCTACCCAGTAACTAGAATATGCATATACTTATTACATATGGATAGCAAACACTCCAAAGTTTCTAAAACTGTTTGAATGGTGTCTGTGAGTATAACAGAACTCATTTGGCAGGCAAAAACCTGACAAGGTTTCAGGCAGGAAGTGGCCTGTCTGACAAGGTGTCGTTCTTCTTGTCTCTGTTTATTGAAGAGTGAGGATCTTAGCTGTCCCGTGACACTTCCTACGGCTGCCATAGGGTCTCAGAAGGCGGTAAAAAGCTGAATTGTGGCTTTGCAGGCTCTGGCTGAAAAAAAGTAGCGCGTTTGGGTAGTGGCTGGTTACAGTACTGTGAGACTCAGGCTCGTGCCCGCGGTGACCGAAAGCTTTGTTTACTTTCCTCAGTTTAGCTGAAAGGAGATTCCCGGTCGGAATATTATCGCTTTTTTACGAGAAAAATGGCATAAAAATGGATTTTAAACAGCGGTTGACATGCTTCGAAGTACGGTAATGGAATATTTAGATTTTTTTTGTCACGAATTGCGCCATGCGCGCGACCCTGATTTACCATTTCAGATAGTGTCTGGGACGCACGAACAAAACGCCACTATTCGGATATAACGATGGATTATTTTGGACCAAACCAACATTTGTTATTGAAGTAGCAGTCCTGGGAGTGCTTTCTGACGAAGACAACAAAAGGTAATGAAACTTTTATAATAGTAAAGCTGATATTGGTGAGTGCTAAACTTGCCGGGTGTCTAAATAGCTAGCCCGTGATGCCTGGGCTATGTACTTAGAATATTGCAAAATGTGCTTTCACCAAAAAGCTATTTTAAAATCAGACATATCGAGTGCATAGAGGAGGTCTGTATCTATAATTCTTAAAATAATTGTTATGCTTTTTGTGAACGTTTATCATGAGTAATTTAGTAAAATGTTAGCGAATTCCCCGGAAGTTTGCGGGGGGTATGCTAGTTCTGAACGTCACATGCTAATGTAAAAAGCTGTTTTTTTTATATAAATATGAACTTAATTGAACAAAACATGCATGTATTGTATAACATAATGTCCTAGGGTTGTCATCTGATGAAGATCATCAAAGGTTAGTGTTGCATTTAGCTGTCTTCTGGGTTTTTGTGACATTATATGCTAGCTTGAAAAATCGGTGTCTGATTATTTCTGGCTTGGTACTCTGCTGACATAATCTAATGTTTTGCTTTCGTTGTAAAGCCTTTTCGAAATCGGACAGTGTGGTTAGATAAAGGAGAGTCTTGTCTTTAAAATGCTGTGAAATAGTCATATGTTTGAAAAATGGACGTTTTTGTATTTTAGAGGAGTTTGTATTTCGCGCCACGCCCATCATTGGATATTGGAGCAGGTGTTCCGCTAGCGGAACGTCTAGATGTAAGAGGTTAAGAGTCAAACTAATCCCTGTCAATCTTCCATTTAGGATTAATGCGCTGGATGGACAACCTTTTGTAACTGAAAGTATCACCCTTCAGATTGGCCTCCTTCACTCTGAGGTCATTCATTTAATGGCGTTGTGTTCGCCTAAAGAACCCCTCCTCTTCGGTGGCTAAGCCTTCACGACCCTGCCATCTCCCGGTGAAAAGGGGAACTGCTGTCATGGTCTCCCGCTTGTTTTAAGAACTGCTTCAATCTACCCTGTTGAGCCACCTCTATAGAAGAATCGGAGTCTGCCATACCAACCCACATCCCACCTGTATATGCCCAGTTCCAGACTGTCTAGAGTAATAAAAAGCCATTCATTCTGCCCCCTCATCGCCCAGAGGACTGCGTGATCGACCTCCTTCCTGGGGCATCGCCCCCTAAGGGTCGGATCTACCCCTTGTCCATCCCAGTGAATGAAGCTATGTACACCTATATAGAAGAGGCCCTCGACATGGGATTCATCCATCCATCCACGTCTCCGGCTGCATCCAGTTTCTTCTTTGTGGAAAAAAAGGATGATAGTCTACGTCCCTGCATAGATTACTGACCCCTCAATGACCTTACTATCAATAAATGCTTCCCTCTTCCTCTGATGCCGGCTGCACTAGAACAAGTTGGACAGGCTACCATCAACTTTGAACTACGCAGTGCATACAACCTGGTTCGTATCTGAAGTGGGGATGAGTGGAAGACGGCGTTCATCACTGCTAGGGGCCACTACAAATACCTGTTTATGCCCTATGGTCTCACCAATGTCCTGCAGTCTTCCAGTACTACTCAGTTCCTCATCATGTACATTGACGATATCTTGATCTACTATCATTCCATTGGCTACAGAACCACCATCTTTATGTCAAGGCTGAGAAGAGCGCCTTTCATGTTACTATGGTAACTTTCCTGGGATTCATGATGACATCACGAGGGGCTCCTGACTAGGTCATGATAGTGTGTGAGGTCTCTAAGGTCAATGCTATGTAAACTGTCAGATGTGTGATGAAGGGACTGACGTAGCCACCTACAGGCTAACATAATTAGGCAATAAGGCCCAGCAAATTGTCTGTGGTATTGAGTTTTCACGCGGAGAGTGACTCGAAGAGAGTGAGGTTAGGGGCAAACAACAAAGATGGCAACAGCAAGTAGTACCTCAAATATGAACTGTATAGCGCCAGGCTGTATGAATTGGCTCCAAAAAAAATCCCTCTGTAAACTTAAAACTTTTGAAGAAGTGGCTCCATGTCCTGATGAGGAAGGACGTGCCAGCTCGAGCTAGCAGGATCTGCTAGCACTTTGAGGAGGCTGACTTCGCAATGAAGGGCACTTTCGATGCGGCATCCGGGAGTTTCCGAATGGAAAGGAGTCATAGGCCTACGTTGAAGCCCTCTGCCTGCATCTCCATTTGAAATTGATGGTGTTGGGGTTACCGACCGACAATCTTGTGTAATACACCGACACGATCTTAAACGGCCTGGCTCCCCCCTCCACTCAATATTTTTGTTAAACAGAAAACTCAAACATATGGCAGCAGATTCACAAGGTCTGCCATGAGAGGTGACTGTATAGTTCCCTTAAATCCTCTTTGGGCTAGGCGTGCCGCCAGTGACCCACCCCGACAACATCCGGTGAAATTGCAGAGCGTGAAATTCAAATTACAGAAATAGTAATAATAAACATTCATGAAAATACAAGTGTTATACATCGGTTAAAAGATTAACTTCTTGTTAATCCAGACGCTTTGTCAGATTTCAAAAAGGCTTTACAGCGAAAGCATAACATGCGATTATCTGAGGACAGCGCACCACACACAAAAGCATACAAACATTTTCCAACCAAGCGGTGTAGTCACAAAAGTCAGATATAGTAATAAAATAAATCACTTACCTTTGAAGATCTTCATCTGGTTGCAATCACAAGGGTCCCAGCTACATAACAAATTGTCCTTTTGTTCGATAAAGTCCTTCTATATCCCAAAAACTCTGTTTTGTTGGCGTGTTTTGTTCAGTAATCCACTGGCTCAAAGGCGGTCAAAACATGCAGACAAATACATCCTAGTAGTACTGGTAAAGTTTGTCAAAACATGTCAAACGATGTTTATAACTAATCCTCAGGGTGTCAATTATCTAAATAATCGATAATATTTAAACCGGACAATAGCGTATTCAATAGAAAGGAAAAACAACGAAGGGCGCACACACAGTCACACGCACAATCCAGTACTGCATGATTCTACAGTCCCCTGACCAAAAGGTCAAATTCTTCTTCATTTTTCAGAATACAAGCCTGAAAACATGTCTAAAGACTGTTGACATCTAGTGGAAGCCATAGGAACTGCAATCTGGGCCCTAACTCATTACATAGTTAACCTGTCTGGGCCAGTGGGACGCTTGCGTCCCACCCTAATCAACAGCCAGTGGAATCGCGTCGCGCTAAATGCAAAACCTCATAAATGCTATAACTTCAATTTCTTAAACATATGACTATTTTACACCGTTTTATAGATACACCTCTCCTGAATCGAACCACGTTGTCCGATTTCAAAAAGGCTTTACAGCAAAAGCAAAACATTAGATTATGTCAGCAGAGTACCCAGCCAGAAATAATCACACAGCCATTTTCAAAGCAACTAGCATGCATCACAAATACCCAAAACACAGCTAAATGCAGCACTAACCTTTGACAACCTTCATCAGATGACACTCCTAGGACATCATGTTACACAACACATGCATTTTTTGTTCGATAAAGTTCATATTTATGTATAAAAACAGCATTTTACATCGGCGCATGACGTTAACCTGTTGGGTCTAGGGGGCAGCATTTGCACGTCTGGATAAAAAAAATGTACCCGATTTAATCTGGTTACTAATCCTACCCAGTAACTAGAATATGCATATACTTATTATATATGGATAGAAAACACTCTAAAGTTTCCAAAACTGTTTGAATGGTGTCTGTGAGTATAACAGAACTCATTTGGCAGGCAAAACCCTGAGACATTTTCTGACAGGAAGTGGATACCTGATGTGTTGTATTGACTTTAAACCTATCCCATTGAAAAACACAGGGGTTTAGGAATATTTTGGCACTTCCTATTGCTTCCACTAGATGTCACCAGCCTTTACAAAGTGTTTTGAGTCTTCTGGAGGGAGATCTGACCGAACAAGAGCCATGGAACGGTGATGTCCCATTAGACACCTGGCGCGCTACTTCATGTTGGGTACCCTCGTTCCAATACGTTATGAAAGAGTATGCATTCGTCCACCTTGAATATTATTCATGTTCTGGTTAAAAAAGGCCCTAATGATTTATGCTATACAACGTTTGACATGTTTGAACGAACGGAAATATATTTTTTCCCCTCGTTCATGACGAGAAGTCCGGCTGGCTTACATCATGTGCTAACGAGACGGAGATTTTTGGACATAAATTATGAGCTTTTTTGAACAAAACTACATTCGTTATGGACCTGTGATACCTGGAAGTGACATCTGATGAAGAGAATCAAAGGTAATGGATTATTTACATAGTATTTTCGATTTTAGATCTCCCCAACATGACGTCTAGTCTGTATCGCAACGCGTATATTTCTGGGCGCAGTGCTCAGATTATTGCAAAGTGTGATTTCCCAGTAAGGTTATTTTTAAATCTGGCAAGTTGATTGCGTTCAAGAGATGTAAATCTATAATTCTTTAAATGACAATATAATATTTTAACAATGTTTTCTCATTTTAATTATTTAATTTGTGACGCTGACTTGACTGCCGGTTATTGGAGGGAAACGATTTCCTCAACATCAATGCCATAGTAAAACGCTGTTTTTGGATATAAAAATGAACTTGATAGAACTAAAAATGCATGCATTGTCTAACATAATGTCCTAGGAGTGTCATCTGATGGAGATTGTAAAAGGTTAGTGCATCATTTTAGCTGGTTTTATGGTTTTGGTGACCCTGTCTTTGACTTGACAAAACATTACACACAACTCTTGTAAATGTACTGTCCTAACATACTCTAAATTTATGCTTTCGCCGTAAAACCTTTTTGAAATCGTAAAACGTGGTTAGATTAAGGAGATGTTTATCTTTCAAATGGTGTAACATAGTTGTATTTTTGAAAAATTTGAATTTTGACATTTATTTGGATTCAAATTTGCCGCTCTTGAAATGCACCTGCTGTTGATGGAGTGCACCACGGGTGGCACGCTAGCGTCCCACCAAAATCTTTTCCCTCAAATGCTTCCGATGATCAGCGCTACAATTTACAACATTTCTATTCGAAAACATTGTTAAAATGTAATATTGTCATTCAAAGACTTATAGATTAACATGTCTTGAATACCATCTCTTTGCCAGATTTAAAAATAACTTTACTGGCAAATCACACTTTGCAATAAACGACGTGGTATGCCCAGAAAATAAGTCTATGTTGGAGCCATCTTGGAACGATCAACCATCAAAAATACTATTGTAAATAATCCCTTACCTTTGATTATCTTTATCAGAAGGCACTTCTAGGAATCCCAGGTCCATAACAAATGTAGTTTTGTTCAAAAAAGTTAATAATTTATGTCCCAATAGTGTTAGCGCGCTACGAAGGCTAGTAAAAATGTACCGTGTGTGTCTGACTTGTCGTCAGGAATGAGCAAAAAAATATATTTAAGTTCGTTCAAACATGTAAAACGTTGTATAACATAACTCTTTAGGGGCTTTTTCAACCAGGGCTTCAATAATATTCCATTGGGACGGTTGCATTGTCTTTCAAAACGTTTCGAAAAGGGAGAGTACCCATGGGCGCCGACGTCACAATGGTAATGGCCCATCCCCTGTGACCAAGGTAAACATCCTCTCTTTCAGTCAATTTTGATGGTAGGAGGCTCAAACCACTTTGTACAGACTGGGGACATCTAGTGGAAGCCATAGGAAGTGCTAAATGAATTGCAAGCCCCTGTGTGTTTCAATGGCAAATGTTTGAAGTGATATCCACACATCAGATTTCAGTTTCCTGTCAGGATTTGTCTCAGGGTTTTGACTGCCATATGAGTTCTGTTATACTCACAGACACCATTCAAACAGTTTTAGAAACTTTAGGGTGTTTTCTATCCAAATCAAACAATTATATGCATATTCTAGTTACTGGGCAGGAGTAGTAACCAGATTAAATCGGGTACGTTTTTTTATCCGGCTGTGCAAATACTGCCCCCTAGCCCTAACAGGTTTTTATAGCCATTCAATGGAAAACCACTCACATCAAAACAATCCCACTTCCTGGACGGATTTTCATCGGGTTTTCGCCTGTCATATCAGTTTGGACTATTTTGTGTATGTCCATTGCATGAAATCCAAATAAAAATCCATTTAAATTACAGATTGTAATGAAACTATATAGGAAAAACACCAAGGGGGTGAATACTTTTGCAAGGAACTGTGTTGTTTATTTCAAGTATATGCAGTGATCATTGAATATAACTATAGCCTAATAGATGCCTTAATTGTTTTCTACCAACAGGAAAGAACAGTTAGCACAGCATGCCAAACTGACCCTTTGGTGCCAGAGTGTTCCTGTGCTGTGTGGAGAAGAGGTCCACCGGGACCCTCATTAAAGACTTCCACAATCTAACTCATTATAGAGTTAGATTGTGCTCGAGACCATCGGTATACAACCGAGTCCTGCCCCTATATGCCACGGATGCAGCTGACGGAGAGTGAGATCAGTGAAAACCAGAACTCGATATGTGAACCTGAGACCTCAAAATCACCATGACATCAAAATTGTAATCCTGTTTCTATGATGTGTTTCCACTACCATGTACCTAGTTGGCTTTGGATAAAGGCGTCTGCTAAATGGCATATAAACTCAGCAAAAAAAGAAACGTCCCTTTTTCAGGACCCTGTCTATCAACGATAATTCGTAAAAATCCAAATTACTTCACAGATCTTCATTGTAAAGGGGTTTATCACTGTTTCCCATGCTTGTTAAATGAATCATTAACAATTAATGAGCATGCACCTGTGGAACGGACATTAAGACACTAACAGACGGTAGGCAATTAAGGTCACAATTATAAAAACTTAGGACACTAAAGAGGCCTTTCTACTGACTTCGAAAAACACCAAAAGAAAGATGCCCAGTGTCCCTGCTCATCTGTGTGAGCGTGCCTTAGGCATGCTGCAAGGAGGCATGAGGCTGAGACAGGCTGGACTGAGGGCTTGTAGGTCTGTTGTAAGGCAGGTCCTCACCAGACATCACCGGCAACAACGTCGCCTATGGGCACAAACCCACCGTCGCTGGACCAGACAGGACTGGCAAAAAGTGCTCTTCAATGACGAGTCGCAGTTTTGTCTCACCAGGGGGGATGGTCGGATTCACGTTTAAAGTCGAAGAAATGAGCATTACACCAAGGCCTGTACTCTGGAGTGGGATCTATTTGGAGGTGGTGGGTCCGTCATGGTCTGGGGCGATGTGTCACAGCATCATCGGACTGAGCTTGTTGTCATTGCGGGCAATCTCAATGCTGTGCCTTACAGGGAAGACCTCCTCCTCCCTCATGTGGTACCCTTCCTGCAGGCTCATCCTGACATGACCCTAAAGCATGACAATGCCACCAGCCATACTGCTCATTCTGTGTGCGATCTCCTGCAAGACAGGAATGTCAGAAGTCTGCCATGGCCACTGAAGAGTCCGGATCTTGCACGTCTGTGACCTTTTGGATCGGAGGGTGAGGGCTAGGGCCATTCCCCCCAGAAATGTCCGGGAACTTGCAGGTGCCTTGGTGGAAGAGTGGGGTAACCCAGGAAGTACTTGCAAATTTGGTGCAGTCCATGAGGAGGAGATGCATTGCAGTACTTAATGCAGCTGGTTGCCACACCAGATACTGACTGTTACTTTTGATTTTTATCCCCACCTTTGTTCAGGGACACATTATTCAATTTCTGTTAGTCACACTGTCTGTGGAACTTGTTCAGTTTATGTTTCAGTTGTTGAATCTTGTTATGTTCATACACATATTTACACATGTTAATCTTACATCTAGACGTTCCGCTAGCGGAACACCTGCTCCAATATCCAATGATAGGCGTGGCGTGAATTACAAATTCCTCAAAAATACAAAAACTTCAATTTTTCAAACATATGACTATTTCACAGCATTTTAAAGACAAGATTCTCCTTTATCTAACCACACTGTCTGATTTCAAAAAGGCTTTACAGCGAAAGCAAAACATTAGATTATGTCAGCAGAGTACCAAGCCAGAAATAATCAGACACCCATTTTTCAAGCTAGCATATAATGTCACAAAAACCCAGAAGACAGCTAAATGCAGCACTAACCTTTGATGATCTTCATCAGATGACACACCTAGGACATTATGTTATACAATACATGCATGTTTTGTTCAATCAAGTTCATATTTATATCAAAAAACAGCTTTTTACATTAGCATGTGACGTTCAGAACTAGCATACCCCCCGCAAACTTCCGGGGAATTTACTAACAATTTACTAAATTACTCACGATAAACGTTCACAAAAAACATAACAATTATTTTAAGAATTATAGATACAGAACTCCTCTATGCACTCGATATGTCCGATTTTAAAATAGCTTTTTGGTGAAAGCACATTTTGCAATATTCTAAGTACATAGCCCAGCCATCACGGGCTAGCTATTTAGACACCCGGCAAGTTTAGCCTTCACCAAAATCAGATTTACTATTACAAAAGTTTGATTACCTTTTGTTGTCTTCGTCAGAATGCACTCCCAGGACTGCTACTTCAATAACAAATGTTGGTTTGGTCCCAAATAATCCATCGTTATATCCGAATAGCGGCGTTTTGTTCGTGCGTTCCAGAAACTATCCGAAATGGTAAATCAGGGTCGCGCACATGGCGCAATTCGTGACAAAAAAATTCTAAATATTCCATTACCGTACTTCGAAGCATGTCAACCGCTGTTTAAAATCATTTTTTTATGCAATTTATCTCGTAAAAAAGTGATAATATTCCGACCGGGAATCTCCTTTTCGGTAAACAGAGGAAAAATCACAAAGACGGGGGCGGCCAGTGCACGCGCCTAAGCCCACAGTCCCTTGATCGGCCACTTGAGAAAGGCGATAATGTGTTTCAGCCTGGGGCTGGAATGACGACATTCAGGTTTTTCCCGGGCTCTGAGAGCCTATTGGAGCCGTGGGAAGTGTCACGTTACCGCAGAGATCCTTTGTAATGGAATGAGATGTTAAAGAAAGACAATAAATGGTCAGACAGGCCACTTCCTGTAAAGGAATCTCTCAGGTTTTGACCTGCCATTTGAGTTCTGTTATACTCACAGACACCATTCAAACAGTTTTAGAAACTTTGGAGTGTTTTCTATCCAAAGCCAATAATTATATTAATATTCTAGTTACTGGGCATGAGTAGTAACCAGATTAAATCGGGTACGTTTTTTATCCAGCCGTGAAAATACTGCCCCCTAGCCATAACAGGTTAAGTTTGCTGAAAATAAACACAGCTGACTGTGAGAGGAAGTTTCTTTTTTTTGCTGAGTTTATTATTAAAGTCTACTTTGACTGCCAGCTAGCTGCCCATTCCTTTCCAATAGATGGCAGCCAAAGCTAGTTGAAGTCACTACTCCGGTGACAGGGACACAGGTTAGTGCGCACTGAAAGTAGTTTTATCTTCAAAGCAAGTTCTGGTTAAGCTTGAACCTGTTGTTATAGTGGAGAAGCTAACCGATACTATTTTTACATTAGGCGCAGGCATTAGGTCTATGTCTCAGGCTAGGCTAGATTTACTCAATTAACTGGTTTTATTCAAACTTTTATTCAATGCCTTTGCTTCTGGCTATGCACACCTTTTGGAAGAAATGACACGCAGGGATGAGACGCTGTACACCTCGTCCAATTCTCCCTTGTTCCCATACAGGCTGGCAGTTCCCAAACTGCCAGCCTGTATGCTCTGCAAACAAAATCATAAGAAAAAGTTAGTCTGATACCGAAACTAAATCACTGTGTGTTTATAATGAGCACTGCCCTTTTATTGGTTAGAATGAGAATTCATGAATCACGATGCCGTCTGCGATTCCAACTCCAGTCGTCTAATCGAAAGGTAAATGTGTTACCATCGCACCAAACAGCACTGATGATAAACATTGTTATATGATACTGATTATATATTGAGCACCTACCTGCTATTGATATTAACCTTAAACAATTTATAATTTCACCAATTATTTAACTGACATATTGGCTGCTGACTGGTCGAGTAATCTCTTCTGCAGGAAGTCTTTCATAAGGATTAGTTACACGTCCAATATATACACCGCCATCCAGACAGACTGACAGGAACCTCTGACTGGATGTAATACATCACCATCCAGACAGACTGACAGGAACCTCTGACTGGATGTAATACATCACCATCCAGACAGACTGACAGGAACCTCTGACTGGATGTAATACAGCCACCATCCAGACAGACTGACAGGAACCTCTGACTGGATGTAATACATCACCATCCAGACAGACTGACAGGAACCTCTGACCTGGATGTAATACATCACCATCCAGACAGACTGACAGGAACCTCTGACCTGGATGTAATACATCACCATCCAGACAGACTGACAGGAACTTCTGACCTGGATGTAATACAGCCACCATAATCTGGAATTGTGTGCTGTATTGCTACCATCTCTATACAACACACATACTCATACTCTAATCATTACCTGGCAGCATCCCCACTCAGACCAGTTTGTGTTTGCCTACGCCGAGCCTCTAACTGAGGTGTTTCAGGCAACATATGTGTTGTTACTGCTAAGAACACAAACTCTTTGATCTGGGCTCAAACATGAAGGGCTTCAGTATGTTTATTGGCTCCCTAACTAACATTTTTTCATTCTCTGTATTAAACTCATTCTCAGACTCAGAGCTACTCGGTAAATTCAGGAATTTTGGGGAATTCCAAAATGTTCCAAAATCCTGCCTTTGATGCAACAATGCCAATATGGCGATTTACAGTTACAGTTAGCTGGCGTTCTAAATCATAGTGTTTCCATTCCCCTATACGTTTCAGCCCCACCCATCTTCTTTCGCTCTCGATGCACACACTTGGCACTCACCGATGATTTGTTTTTCTCTGGATAACATGAAAACAGCCTAACCAGCTCTGCTGGCAACAATTTCATTACGCTTTTTTTGCAGACGTTTACTGACACCGGCCATATTCAATGGGTGTTGTACACACATCACATAACGTTAGCTAACGAGCCAGCCAGCCAACTTTAGCTAGTTAAACAACAATGAACAGTGCCGACAATGCTGGGAGCTAACCAAACATTTTCAATGTTAGCTAGCTAACATTAGGCTCTAACTAGAAAAGCAAACGGCTCTGGAATATGAATAGTAATGTCAGCTAGGGATCCAGCAAGCTAACGTTAGCTAGCTAGCTAACAGTACAATTTAGCTTGAAATGAAACCACTTTCTGTCAAAATTTGAAAACGTGTAATATCTGAAAATGTAACTAGCTAACATGCTGACCAATAACAAAATATGCAAAACAAATTTAAACATACACGTTATTCAGTTTTTGCACCCACACTGCTCGTGCGCGCCAACGAGTGTCTGCATTGCCAACCGCTAAAATAAAAGTCAGTTCTATTTGTGTCGCTGAACGCGGTGCAAGTCCTGCATCTCCCATCTCCTCATTGGTTTATAGAAGCAGATACCAACATGCCATGTCCTCATTGATTATACCCAAATGGGTGATTGAAAGTTGAACTGAGTTTAGTCGGTCATCGCGGTAACTAGGAAAGTTAGATGCAATCGCCATATAAAGTCCAAAGATGAAAAAGCCTGGAAGGAGGAGAGATGACTAGAAATGATTCGGTTGACCGTTTAATGTGTGGATACTATTTTGGAGTAGAGGACCTTGTGCATTTCAGGTAAAATAACAACCCAATGTTTATATCCCAGGACAAATTAGCTAGTAACTGCAAGCTAGCTAGACAAATTGCCATAAATATTTCATGCTTTTCGACCTGTCCCCAAATTAATATAATTGGTTCAGAGTTTGTTTTGATATTTCAAATTGCGTGTCGTGATCGAGTTTGGTGTGGGGGGACAAAATCAATTTGCTCGTGGCCGGTTTGGGTGCGGTGTAACACTAGACTTACCTGTATACATCATCGTGCATGAACGCCTGTCCCTGTCAGGAATGCCATGCCACCGTTGCCCTTAGTTTGAAAATGTAATCCGGAGACAGGTGTTTTCTCCATCTCTTTAGCTATCAAACTCTAATTCCACTGATTTCAAAACTTGATCCTCCAGAAAGTGGAGAGCAACACTTATGGAGCTCCACTACACAATACATTTTTTTAAAGCTGCTTTCGACAGGATTACCAACACAGACTGACGAGCTTCCATATCAGACCAATCTGAACTCCTCTCTCGGCATGTCCAGCCTACTCATTATCTCTACTTTTTCTGTGGCTTAACCAAAAAGGCACGTAACTTAACTATTTTATTCGTATTTACAGATGGCATACAAGTTTGTTATTAAGGCACATGAAAGTTCACATTTTCGAGAAGGCATTTCGATAAAAAAAAAATGTAACATTCAAACGGCTCTCCTGTGAAGTCGTGACTTGTGACATAAGTATGAATCGGTCACATATACTGTACAGGGCATTCGGAATGTATTCATATCTTGACTTTTTCCACATTTTGTTACATTACAGCCTTGTTCTAAAATGGATTAAATAATTAAAAATCCTAAGCAATCTACACACAATACCTATCCATGACAAAGCAAAGGCAGGTTTGTAGAAATGTTTGCAAATGTATATATTTACATAAGTATTCAAAACCTTTGCTATGAGACATAAAATTGAGCTCATCTGTTTCCATTGATCGTCCTTGAGATGTTTCTACAAATTGATTGGAGTCCACCTGTGGTAAATTCAATTCATTGGACATGCTTTGGAAAGGCACACACCTGTCGATTAAAAGGCCCCAGAGTGGACAATGCATGTCAGAGCTGAAACCAAGCCATGAGGTCGAAGGAATTGGGGAAGGGTACCCAAGAATCCATGGCACTCTGACAGAGCTCTAGCATTCCACTTCTAGAAGAACTACCATCTCTGCAGCACTCCACCAAGCAGATATTCAGGATAGAGTGGCCAGACGGTAGCCACTCCTCAGTAAAAGACACATGACAGCCCTCTTGGAGTTTGCCAAAAGTCACCTAAAGACTCTCAGAAACAAGATTCTCTAATAATAATAATAATTAGGTGGGTGCTTACATTTGTTCTGTTTCACACATGTACAAGTGTGTATTATGTGTGAATTGGAAATCTGTTTTTTTTTTCATGAAAGAAATAAAAGCTGAAATAAACATGTATGTATGTATGTATGTATGTATGTATGTATGTATGTATGTATGTATGTATGTATGTATGTATGTATGTATGTATATACATACTGTCACGTCCTGACCCTTGTAAGATGTCATTTTCTATAGTAGAGTAGGTCAGGGCATGACAGGGTGGTTTTCTATGTTTTCTATTTCTATGTTTAGTTCTAGTATTCTATTTCTATGTTGGAGGTTTTTGGGATGATCTCCAATTAGAGGCAGCTGGTTCGCGTTGTCTCTAATTGGAGATCATATTTAAGTTGGGTTTTTTTCTAGTGTGTTTGTGGGCAGTTGTATTCTGTTTAGTTGTGTTCTGTGTAGATTTCAGTACCTAACAGAACTGTTAGCTGTTTGTTTTCTCTTTGTTATTTTCTTTAGTGTTCTGTGTTTAAATAAACGTCATTATCAGCACTCAACACGCTGCTCCTTGGTCCCCTCTATACGACAGCCGTTACACATACATATAAATACATGCAATAAATCAGTACAGTAATATGATATCTGTATGTAAAATATTAACATTTTAGCAGATGCTCTTATCCAGAGTGACTAACCATCTTATTATCTACACATGAAGGTATCCCTAAACAATCATTTCTGATGAAAAAACACAAATGTAAAAAATGTGTGGATATAGATTTTTGGAATTAAACTCATTTCATCTTTATGACAGAATGTAACGATTAAGTGACATCTTGGTAAAAAAAAAACATTTTTCAGAAGGCACCAAATTTGTAGAACGACCCTCCTATTGATTTAAAATAAAATTACCTTCATGATACAGCTAGCATTTAACACTCTATTACCCCTCCCAAATGACCAGGTCGCAGCATTCTCTCTCTCTCCTCTCCGTCTCCTCTCTGTTGGCACAATTTCCACAAAACAAAATAACGGACATGCACTGAATGCTAGTCGCTAGCTCAGCAGCGTGTTCTCCTATCATCAGAGGATTGATCTAAATGCTGGAGTAAGTTATTACTGTTGACAGCGTGTATTAGAGGGAGTATGAAGGGCTCGTCTTGCCCACTGGGCATTCAGTCAGCTGGTTGTAGAGAGGAGAGATGGAGAGGAGAGGAGATTAGTGATTCACGCACCACTCCTCTGCTGCGGTGGCTGAGAGTAGAGTCGTCTCTAATGAAGTGTTCTCCGGCTGTTGGTTGTATAATATGCCCTAATACCTAGAGATACTTACTGACTGTAGCTAGGCGGATAGAATGCAAGAGAGAGCAGTTCCTCATACACCAATATTGATTAAGCATTTGGACAAATGACAGATATTGATTTAAGCTATGCTTACAACTGTGGTAGCCTGGTCCCAGACCTGGGTTTGTGCTGTCTAGTCAACTCCTATGGCCATTGTCACATTGTTAGTAGAGACAGATGTGGGACCAGGCTATGACAGTGGTACTGAAGCTAGTGAAAACAAGGCCTAGGGACACCCTGTGACATTTCAACTTCTTCTGGTACATTGTTTACAGTCCAACAGCCACAAACTGTATCCAACAGGGGGTTGACATTTATTACACTTGTCTCAATTTCTCAATTTTCTCAATTTATTTAATCAATTGTAGAATAAAGCTGTAACTTTAAAACAATGTCGCAAAAAGTCAAGGGGTCTGAATACTTTCCGAAGTCACTGTATCATGGCTTGACTCCTACTGTGAACTGATTGTTACACCAGAAAATTATTTCACCAAAGAGTCACTCAGATATAACATGAACACACATAAGACATGGCATAATGTGTAGAATTGCAGGAAATTAGCTTTAAAAAATGACAACATTTTCTCTAGCTTTAAAACGACAACATTTTCTCTCCACCCAAATGCAAAATATGTAGAATTGCAGGAAAATAGCTTTAAAACAACAGCATTTTCTCTCAATGCTATTTCTGCCAGACTGTAGGTAATCACATTGTCTCAGTCATTACTGATCTATCCAGACCAGACAGTAATAATCACATTATTAAGTAATTAAACTGAAAATGTCACTAACGTTTTGTTTACATATCAAATGGAACCCTATTATAACAATAACAACATATGCCATTTAGCAGACCATATTATCTTAAGTGACTTACAGTCATGTATGGGTAGTCCCAGGAATTGAACCAACTATCCCAGTATTACAAACACCATGCACTACCAACTAAGCTACAGAGCACTACACTACTTCTGACCACGGACCATAGGGTAGAGAATAGGGTGCCGTTTTGGTAAGCCGTCTTCATCTTCGTTGCTTTTGTAGTGCACTGCCCATAGGGCTCCCGTCGAGTGCACTAAAAAGGGAATAGGGTGCCATTTCATCTGATTAATTAATTCATTAATCAAATCACCACTGAACAATTTACATTGAGCCCCCCCACCCCTCCCCCCTCCTGTCACGTCCTGACCATAGAAAGATGTTATTTTCTATGGTAGAGTAGGTCAGGGCGTGACGGGGGGGGGGGTCTATGTTTTCTATTTCTATGTTGTCAGGTTCTAGTTTTGTATTTCTATGTTGGGGTTTTGTTTGGGATGATCTCCAATTAGAGGCAGCTGGTCCTCGTTGTCTCTAATTGGAGATCATACTTAAGTAGGGTTTTTTTCCACCTGGGTTTGTGGGAGATTGTCTTTGAGTAGTGTATGTTTCTCCTCTGCATCACGGTTTGTTGTTTTTTGTTATTCAAGTTTATTTACATGTTTTGCATAGTTTCACAGTGTAAATAAAATGTGGAACGACACACACGCTGCACTTTGGTCCGCTCCTCCTTACGACAGCCGTGACACCTCTATTTTGTACACTGCTGCTACTCGCTGTTTATTATCTATTCATAGTCACTTCACCCCTACCTACATGTACAAATTACCCCAACTAACCTGTACCCCCGCACACTGACTCGGTACCGGTACCCCCTGTATATAGCCTCATTATTGTTATTCTTATTGCGTAACTTTTTATTTTAGTCTACTTGGTAAATATTTTCATAACTCTTCTTGAACTGCACTGTTGGTTAAGGGCTTGTAAGTAAGCATTTCACAGTAAAGTCTACACTTGTTGTATTCGGTACATGTGACTAATAAAGTTTGATTTGAGAATAACGCCATTTCAGTTCATCCAAAAAGCCACTTGATCCACTTTTTGAAGTAAATACACTCGATAGGTTCTTCACATTTTAAAATGACTTGTTTTTCAGTACGTCTAATTGTCTGCATTAGCTTAATGCTTCATTCTCCATTTCCTTTGTGCTGTTGTCTGTGCCCAATAACGTTTGTACCATGTTGTGCTGCTACCATGTTGTTGTCATGTTGTGTTGCTGCCTTGCTATGTTTTCTTAGGTCTCTCTTTATCTAGTGTTGCGTTGTCTCTCTTGTTGTGTGTTTTGTCCTATATTTATATTTTATTTATTTTTTTATTTTTAATCCCAGCCCCGTCCCCTCAGGAGGTGTTGTGCCTTTTGATAGGCCGTCATTTTAAATAAGAATTTGTTCTTGACTGACTTGCCTAGTTAAATAAAAATAAAATAAAATGTGATTGTGTGTAATCACACCACCTGGTATATTTACCAGACTTGGTTGACTGTGTGGTCTCGTCTTTAAATGATAACTCTACCCAAAAAACAACATTTTGTATTTGTTTCATTAGTCCATTGTTGACATAGTCACCAAATGTTTTGCTTGTCAGCAATCAAGTTCTGAATATATGCATCTTTTAAAATACAGAAACCATTGCAAAACACATCATACAGAATTTCTTCCTGTATTTTGAAAGTTACATATGTTCAAAACTTGATTGGGAGTGTTTTGGGAGTTTTTCGACTGGTATCTTAGTGGTAAAACTTGGGAGCGTTTTGACTGGTTTCGTTAGTTGTAATACTGGGAGAGTTTTGACTGGTCTCGTTAGTGGTAACACTTTGGAGAGTTTTGACTGGTTTCGTTAGTGGTAATACTGGGAGAGTTTTGACTGGTCTCGTTAGTGGTAATACTGGGAGAGTTTTGACTGGTCTCGTTAGTTGTAATACTGGGAGAGTTTTGACTGGTCTCGTTAGTGGTAACACTTTGGAGAGTTTTGACTGGTTTCGTTAGAGGTAACACTGGGAGAGTTTTGACTGGTCTCGTTAGTTGTAATACTGGGAGAGTTTTGACTGGTCTCGTTAGTTGTAATACTGGGAGAGTTTTGACTGGTCTCGTTAGTTGTAATACTGGGAGAGTTTTGACTGGTCTCGTTAGTGGTAATACTGGGAGAGTTTTGACTGGTCTCGTTAGTTGTAATACTGGGAGAGTTTTGACTGGTCTCGTTAGTTGTAATACTGGGAGAGTTTTGACTGGTCTCGTTAGTTGTAATACTGGGAGAGTTTTGACTGGTCTCGTTAGTTGTAATACTGGGAGAGTTTTGACTGGTCACGTTAGAGGTAACACTGGGAGAGTTTTGACTGGTCTCGTTAGTGGTAATACTGGGAGAGTTTTGACTGGTCTCGTTAGTTGTAATACTGGGAGAGTTTTGACTGGTCTCGTTAGTTGTAATACTGGGAGAGTTTTGACTGGTCTCGTTAGTTGTAATACTGGGAGAGTTTTGACTGGTCTCGTTAGTTGTAATACTGGGAGAGTTTTGACTGGTCTCGTTAGTTGTAATACTGGGAGAGTTTTGACTGGTCTCGTTAGTTGTAATACTGGGAGAGTTTTGACTGGTCTCGTTAGTTGTAATACTGGGAGAGTTTTGACTGGTCTCGTTAGTTGTAATACTGGGAGAGTTTTGACTGGTCTCGTTAGTGGTAACACTGGGAGAGTTTTGACTGGTCTCGTTAGTGGTAATACTGGGAGAGTTTTGACTGGTCTCGTTAGTTGTAATACTGGGAGAGTTTTGACTGGTCTTCGTTAGTTGTAATACTGGGAGAGTTTTGACTGGTTTCGTTAGTTGTAATACTGGGAGAGTTTTGACTGGTCTCGTTAGTTGTAATACTGGGAGAGTTTTGACTGGTCTCGTTAGTGGTAATACTGGGAGAGTTTTGACTGGCCTCGTTAGTTGTAATACTGGGAGAGTTTTGACTGGTCTCGTTAGTTGTAATACTGGGAGAGTTTTGACTGGTCTCGTTAGTTGTAATACTGGGAGAGTTTTGACTGGTCTCGTTAGTGGTAATACTGGGAGAGTTTTGACTGGTCTCGTTAGTTGTAATACTGGGAGAGTTTTGACTGGTCTCGTTAGTTGTAATACTGGGAGAGTTTTGACTGGTCTCGTTAGTTGTAATACTGGGAGAGTTTTGACTGGTCTCGTTAGTTGTAATACTGGGAGAGTTTTGACTGGTCTCGTTAGTGGTAATACTGGGAGAGTTTTGACTGGTCTCGTTAGTTGTAATACTGGGAGAGTTTTGACTGGTCTCGTTAGTTGTAACACTGGGAGAGTTTTGACTGGTCTCGTTAGTTGTAATACTGGGAGAGTTTTGACTCGTCTCGTTAGTGGTAATACTGGGAGAGTTTTGACTGATCTCGTTAGTGATAACACTTTGGAGAGTTTTGACTGGCCTCGTTAGTTGTAATACTGGGAGAGTTTTGACTGGTTTCGTTAGTTGTAATACTGGGAGAGTTTTGACTGGTCTCGTTAGTGGTAATACTGGGAGAGTTTTGACTGGTCTCGTTAGTTGTAATATTGGGAGAGTTTTGACTGGTCTCGTTAGTTGTAATACTGGGAGAGTTTTGACTGGTCTCGTTAGTGGTAACACTTTGGAGAGTTTTGACTGGTCTCGTTAGTGGTAATACTGGGAGAGTTTTGACTGGTCTCGTTAGTTGTAATACTGGGAGAGTTTTGACTGGTCTCGTTAGTGGTAATACTGGGAGAGTTTTGACTGGTCTCGTTAGTTGTAATACTGGGAGAGTTTTGACTGGTCTCATTAGTTGTAATACTGGGAGAGTTTTGACTGGTCTCGTTAGTTGTAATACTGGGAGAGTTTTGACTGGTCTCGTTAGTTGTAATACTGGGAGAGTTTTGACTGGTTTCGTTAGTTGCAATACTGGGAGAGTTTTGACTGGTCTCGTTAGTTGTAATACTGGGAGAGTTTTGACTGGTCTCGTTAGTTGTAATACTGGGAGAGTTTTGACTGGTCTCGTTAGTTGTAATACTGGGAGAGTTTTGACTGGTCTCGTTAGTTGTAATACTGGGAGAGTTTTGACTGGTCTCGTTAGTTGTAATACTGGGAGAGTTTTGACTGGTCTCGTTAGTGGTAATACTGGGAGAGTTTTGACTGGTCTCGTTAGTGGTAATACTGGGAGAGTTTTGACTGGTTTCGTTAGTTGTAATACTGGGAGAGTTTTGACTGGTCTCGTTAGTTGTAATACTGGGAGAGTTTTGACTGGTCTCGTTAGTTGTAATACTGGGAGAGTTTTGACTGGTCTCGTTAGTTGTAATACTGGGAGAGTTTTGACTGGTCTCGTTAGTTGTAATACTGGGAGAGTTTTGAATGGTCTCGTTAGTTGTAATACTGGGAGAGTTTTGACTGGTCTCGTTAGTGGTAATACTGGGAGAGTTTTGACTGGTCTCGTTAGTGGTAATACTGGGAGAGTTTTGACTGGTCTCGTTAGTGGTAATACTGGGAGAGTTTTGACTGGTCTCGTTAGTGGTAATACTGGGAGAGTTTTGACTGGTCTCGTTAGTTGTAATACTGGGAGAGTTTTGACTGGTCTCGTTAGTTGTAATACTGGGAGAGTTTTGACTGGTCTCGTTAGTGGTAATACTGGGAGAGTTTTGACTGGTCTCGTTGGTTGTAATACTGGGAGAGTTTTGACTGGTCTCGTTAGTTGTAATACTGGGAGAGTTTTGACTGGTCTCGTTAGTTGTAATACTGGGAGAGTTTTGACTGGTCTCGTTAGTTGTAATACTGGGAGAGTTTTGACTGGTCTCGTTAGTTGTAATACTGGGAGAGTTTTGACTGGTCTCGTTAGTTGTAATACTGGGAGAGTTTTGACTGGTCTCGTTAGTTGTAATACTGGGAGAGTTTTGACTGGTCTCGTTAGTGGTAATACTGGGAGAGTTTTGACTGGTCTCGTTAGTGGTAATACTGGGAGAGTTTTGACTGGTCTCGTTAGTTGTAATACTGGGAGAGTTTTGACTGGTCTCGTTAGTGGTAATACTGGGAGAGTTTTGACTGGTCTCGTTAGTTGTAATACTGGGAGAGTTTTGACTGGTCTCGTTAGTTGTAATACTGGGAGAGTTTTGACTGGTCTCGTTAGTTGTAATACTGGGAGAGTTTTGACTGGTCTCGTTAGTTGTAATACTGGGAGAGTTTTGACTGGTCTCGTTAGTTGTAATACTGGGAGAGTTTTGACTGGTCTCGTTAGTTGTAATACTGGGAGAGTTTTGACTGGTCTCGTTAGTGGTAATACTGGGAGAGTTTTGACTGGTCTCGTTAGTTGTAATACTGGGAGAGTTTTGACTGGTCTCGTTAGTTGTAATACTGGGAGAGTTTTGACTGGTCTCGTTAGTGGTAATACTGGGAGAGTTTTGACTGGTCTCGTTAGTGGTAATACTGGGAGAGTTTTGACTGGTCTCGTTAGTTGTAATACTGGGAGAGTTTTGACTGGTCTCGTTAGTTGTAATACTGGGAGAGTTTTGACTGGTCTCGTTAGTTGTAATACTGGGAGAGTTTTGACTGGTCTCGTTAGTGGTAATACTGGGAGAGTTTTGACTGGTCTCGTTAGTTGTAATACTGGGAGAGTTTTGACTGGTCTCGTTAGTTGTAATACTGGGAGAGTTTTGACTGGTCTCGTTAGTTGTAATACTGGGAGAGTTTTGACTGGTCTCGTTAGTTGTAATACTGGGAGAGTTTTGACTGGTCTCGTTAGTTGTAATACTGGGAGAGTTTTGACTGGTCTCGTTAGTTGTAATACTGGGAGAGTTTTGACTGGTCTCGTTAGTTGTAATACTGGGAGAGTTTTGACTGGTCTCGTTAGTTGTAATACTGGGAGAGTTTTGACTGGTCTCGTTAGTTGTAATACTGGGAGAGTTTTGACTGGTCTCGTTAGTTGTAATACTGGGAGAGTTTTGACTGGTCTCGTTAGTGGTAATACTGGGAGAGTTTTGACTGGTCTCGTTAGTGGTAATACT
Source organism: Salmo salar (assembly GCF_965601325.2). NCBI lineage: Eukaryota > Metazoa > Chordata > Actinopteri > Salmoniformes > Salmonidae > Salmo > Salmo salar. The sequence goes on from NC_138302.1 coordinate 101,859,470, forward strand.
GGGAGAGTTTTGACTGGTCTCGTTAGTTGTAATACTGGGAGAGTTTTGACTGGTCTCGTTAGTTGTAATACTGGGAGAGTTTTGACTGGTCTCGTTAGTTGTAATACTGGGAGAGTTTTGACTGGTCTCGTTAGTTGTAATACTGGGAGAGTTTTGACTGGTCTCGTTAGTTGTAATACTGGGAGAGTTTTGACTGGTCTCGTTAGTGGTAATACTGGGAGAGTTTTGACTGGTCTCGTTAGTTGTAATACTGGGAGAGTTTTGACTGGTCTCGTTAGTTGTCCTTTTGATAATATAAATAAGGAAGAAAGGCAGGTCTGGGCAGGGTGATTGACAGACGGTGTGTGTGTGTGTGTGTGTGTGTGTGTGTGTGTGTGTGTGTGTGTGTGTGTGTGTGTGTGTGTGTGTGTGTGTGTGTGTGTGTGTGTGTGTGTGTGTGTGTGGTGTGTGTGTGTGTGTGTGTTGTACAATGTGGGTGGGAGAGTGAATGAATGTGACCACCTCAGGGTACACAGTGATGCAGCAATATGGTAAGGATCACTGATGGTCAGGAGGAGAGGAGTGGATGAGGAGAGGAGAGGGAGAGGAGAGGACGAGGAGAGGAGAGAATGAGGAGAGGAGAGGATGAGGAGAGGATGAGGAGAGGATGAGGAGAGGATGAGGATGACAATGAGGAGAGGATGAGGAGAGGAGAGGAGAGGAGAGGAGAGGAGAGGAGAGGAGAGGAGAGGAGAGGAGAGGAGAGGAGAGGAGAGGAGAGGAGAGGAGAGGAGAGGAGAGGAGAGGAGAGGAGAGGAGAGGATGAGGAGAGGAGAGGAGAGAATGAGGAGAGGAGAGGATGAGGAGAGGATGAGGATGATGAGAGGAGAGGAGAGGATGAGGATGAGGAGAGGATGAGGAGAGGATAAGGAGAGGAGTTGGTGAGGATGAGGAGACGATGAGGATGAGGATGAGGAGAGGAGAGGATGAGGATGAGGAGAGGATGAGGAGAGGATGAGGAGAGGATGAGGAGAGGAGAGGATGAGGATGAGGAGAGGAGAGGATGAGGAGAGGATGAGGAGAGGAGAGGAGACATCACAGCAGTGGTCTGGAGTAAGGGCAAGGCAGGGTGAGTGGAGGCGAGGGGAGAGGAGATGACTCTGCCACACCGAGGAAGCGTCAATTCAACCTCACTCAGCTATCTACTGTCTCGTTATTCAGCTAGTCACACATACACACACACGCACACGCACACGGATAGGAAGGACAGAGGGAGGTAGAGGTGCGACCACTATTAGAAGCAGTATTTGTTTGTTTTTCTAGCCATCGTTTATCAGACAACAGATGAACCATTGGAACCTAGACTGTGTTTAAAGCTGTAAACAATGGAATGAAGCTGCTCAGGCCAAGTCCTTTCAAATTCAGGCCAAGTCCTGCATCTACAGTCAAATAGAAAGAAAACAACTGTACAAGTGGAGGCTGGTGAGAGGGCTTTAGGAGGACGGGCTCATTGTAATGGCTGGAATGGAATAAATGGGACTGTATCAAACACATCAAACATATGGAAACCACAGACTCCGTTCCATTGGTTCCATTTCAGCCGTTACCGTGAGCTCGTCCTCCTACAGCCCCTGCCACCAGCCTCCTCTGAACAGGACTGTGTGTCTGAACAGTAACAACACTGCACCATGTCTTTCCCACGGAGAGATTAAGAATTTGTTCTTAACTGACTTGCCTAGTTAAATAAGGGTAAAAAAAGAGAAATAAACAGAGTCATATAGATCGAGTATATATACATGTATACAGTATGTACAATGCATGTGGAAAGTATTCAGACCTCTTGACTTTAAAAAAAAAAAATTACGTTGCAGCCTTATTCTAAAATGGATTCAATTGTTTTTTCCTTATCAATCTACACCCCATAATGACACAATTAAATGCAAATCCATCACAAAGAAAAAACTATAACATTTACATAAGTATTCAGACCCTTTACATGTGAAGAATAAATGTGGAATAAATGTTGTGGATCTTAATGTTTTTCCTCATAATCCTGGACTATCAGACCACCATTTTATTACGTTTGCAATCGCAACAAATAATCTGCTCAGACCCCAACCAAGGAGCATCAAAAGTCGTGCTATAAATTCTCAGACAACCCAAAGATTCCTTGATGCCCTTCCAGACTCCCTCTGCCTACCCAAGGACATCAGAGGACAAAAATCAGTTAACCACCTAACTGAGGAACTAAATTTAACTTTGCGCAATACCCTAGATGCAGTTGCACCCCTAAAAACTAAAAATATATGTCATTAGAAACTAGCTCCCTGGTATACAGAAAATACACGAGCTCTGCAGCAAGCTCACATGAAAATTGGAACGGAAATGGCGCCACACCAAACTGGAAGTCTTCCGACTAGCTTGGAAAGACAGTACCGTGCAGTATCGAAGAGCCCTCACTGCTGCTCGATCCTCCTATTTTCCAACTTAATTGAGGAAAATAAGAACAATCCGAAATGTCTTTTTGATACTGTCGCAAAGCTAACTAAAAAGCAGCATTCCCCAAGAGAGGATGGCTTTCACTTCAGCAGTAATAAATTCATTAACTTCTTTGAGGAAAAGATCATGACCATTAGAAAGCAAATTATGGACTCCTCTTTAAATCTGCGTATTCCTCCAAAGCTCCGTTGTCCTGAGTCTGCACAACCCTGCCAGGACCTAGGATCAAGGGAGACACTAAAGTGTTTTAGTACTATATCTCTTGACACAATGATGAAAATAATCATGGCCTCGAAACCTTCAAGCTGCATACTGGACCCTATTCCAACTAAACTACTGAAAGAGCTGCTTCCTGTGCTTGCCCTCATATGTTGAACATAATAAACGGCTCTCTATCCACCGGATGTGAACGAAACTCACTAAAAGTGGCAGTAATAAATCCTCTCTTGAAAAAGCCAAACCTTGACCCAGAAAATATAAAAAAACTATCGGCCTATATCCAATCTTCCATTGCTCTCAATTTTTTTTGAAAAAGCAGCAACTCACTGCCATCCTGAAGACAAACAATGTATACGAAACGCTTCAGTCTGGTTTTAGACCCCATCATGGCACTGAGACTGCACTTGTGAAGGTGGTAAATGACCTTTTAATGGTGTCAGACCGAGGCTCTGCGTCTGTCCTTTTTGCTTTTGATTCCATCGATCACCACATTCTTTTGGAGAGATTGGAAACCCAAATTGGTTTACACGGACAAGTTCTGGCCTGGTTTAGATCTTATCTGTCGGAAAGATATCAGCTTGTCTCTGTGAATGGTTTGTCCTCTGACAAATCAACTGTACATTTCGGTGTTCCTGAAGGTTCCGTTTTAGGACCACTATTGTTTTCACTATATATTTTACCTCTTGGGGATGTCATTCGAAAACATAATGTTAAATTTCACTGCTATGCGGATGACACACAGCTGTACATTTCAATGAAACATGGTGAAGCCCCAAAATTACCCTCGCTAGAACCCTGTGTTTCAGACATAAGGAAGTGGATGGCTGCAAACTTTCTACTTTTAAACTCGGACAAAACAGAGATGCTTGTTCTAGGTCCCAAGAAACAAAGAGATCTTCTGTTAAATCTGACAATTAATCTTGATGGTTGTACAGTCGTCTCAAATAAAACTGTGAAGGACCTCGGTGTTACTCTGGACCCTGATCTCTCTTTTGAAGAACATATCAAGACTGTTTCAAGGGCAGCTTTTTTCCATCTATGTAACATTGCAAAAATCTGAAACTTTCTGTCCACAAATGATGCAGAAAAATGAATCCATGCTTTTGTTACTTCCAGGTTGGACTACTGCAATGCTCTACTTTCCGGCTACCCGGATAAAGCACTAAATAAACTTCAGTTAGTGCTAAATACGGCTGCTAGAATCCTGACTAGATTCCCAAAATTGGATCATATTACTCCAGTGCTAGCCTCCCTACACTGGCTTCCTGTTAAGGCAAGGGCTGATTTCAAGGTTTTACTGCTAACCTACAAAGAATTACATGGGCTTGCTCCTACCTATCTTTCCGATTTGGTCCTGCCGTACATACCTACACGTACGCTACGGTCACAAGACGCAGGCCTCCTAATTGTCCCTAGAATTTCTAAGCAAACAGCTGGAGGCAGGGCTTTCTCCTATAGAGCTCAATTTTTATGGAATAGTCTGCCTACCCATGTGAGAGATGCAGACTCGGTCTCAACCTTTAAGTCTTTTATGAAAATCTTCAGTGGGTCTTCAGTATGTCCTATGATTAAGTATAGTCTGGCCCAGGAGTGTGAAGGTGAATGGAAAGGCTCGGGAGCAACGAACCGCCCTTGCTGTCTCTGCCTGGCCGGTTCCCCTCTTTTCACTGTGATTCTCTGCCTCGAACCCTATTACATGGGCTGAGTCACTGGCTTATTGGTGTTCTTCCATGCCGTCCCTAGGAGGGGTGCGTCACTTGAGTGGGTTGAGTCACTGACGTGGTCTTCCTGTCTGGGTTGTCGCCCCCCCCTTCGGTTGTACCATTGCTGAGATCTTTGTGGGCTATACTCGGCCTTGTCTCAGGATGGTAAGTTGGTGGTTGAAGATATCCCTCTGGTGGTGTGGGGGCTGTGCTTTGGCAAAGTGGGTGGGGTTATATCCTTCCTGTTTGGCCCTGTCCGGGGGTATCGTCGGATGGGGCCACAGTGTCTCCTGACCCCTCCTGTCTCAGCCTCCAGTATTTATGCTGCAGTAGGCAGTAGTTTATGTGTTGGGGGGCTAGTGTCAGTCTGTTATATCTGGAGTATTTCTCCTGTCTTATCCGGTGTCCTGTGTGAATGTAAGTATGGTCTCTCTAATTCTATCTTTCTCTCTTTCTTTCTTTCTTTCTTTCTTTCTTTCTTTCTTTCTTTCTTTCTTTCTTTCTTTCTTTCTTTCTTTCTTTCTTTCTTTCTTTCTTTCTTTCTTTCTTTCTTTCTCTCTCTCTCTCGGAGGACCTGAGCCCTAGGACCATGCCTCAGGACTACCTGGTATGATGACTCCTTGCTGTCCCCAGTCCACCTGGCCGTGCTGCTGCTCCAGTTTCAACTGTTCTGCCTGCGGCTATGGAACCCTAACCTGTTCACCGGACGTGCTACCTGTCCCAGACCTGCTGTTTTCAACTCTCTATAGACAGCAGGAGCAGTAGAGATACTCTCAATGATCGGCTATGAAAAGCCAACTGACATTTACTCTTGAGGTGCTGACTTGTTGCACCCTCGACCACTATGATTATTATTATTTGACCATGCTGGTCATTTATGAACATTTGAACATCTTGGCCATGTTCTGTTATCCTGTTAGGGCTAGGGGGCAGTATTGACACGGCTGGATAAAAAACATACCCGATTTAATCTGGTTACCACTCCTACCCAGTAACTAGAATATGCATATACTTATTACATATGGATAGAAAACACCCTAAAGTTTCTAAAACTGTTTGAATGGTGTCTGTGAGTATAACAGAACTCAAATGGCAGGTCAAAACCTGAGAGATTCCTTTACAGGAAGTGGCCTGTCTGACCATTTCTTGAACTTCTTTTCCATCTCTATCTTTTACTAAGGATCTCTGCTCTAACGTGACACTTCCCACGTCTTCCATAGGCTCTCAGAGCCCGGGAAAAAACAGAATGTCGTCATTACAGCCCCAGGCTGAAACACATTATCGCCTTTCTCAAGTGGCCGATCAAGGGACTCTGGGCTTATGCGCGTGACCCGACCGCCCCCGCCTTTGTGATTTTTTCCTCTGTTTGCCGAAAAGTAGATTCCCTGTTGGAATATTATCGCTTTTCTACGAGAAAAATGGCGTAAAAATTGATTTTAAACAGCGGTTGACATGCTTCGAAGTACGGTAATGGAATATTTAGAATTTTATTGTCACGAATTGCACCATGCGCGCGACACTTCTTTACTATTTCGGATAGTGTCTGGAACGCACGAACAAAACGCCGCTATTCGGATATAACGATGGATTATTTTGGACCAAACCAACATTTGTTATTGAAGTAGCAGTCCTGGGAGTGCATTCTGATGAAGACAACAAAAGGTAATCAAACTTTTATAATAGTAAATATGATTATGGTGAGTACTAAACTTGCCGGGTGTCTAAATAGCGAGCCCGTGATGCCTGGGCTATGTACTTAGAATATTGCAAAATGTGCTTTCACCAAAAAGCTATTTTAAAATCGGACATATCGAGTGCATAGAGGAGGTCTGTATCTATAATTCTTAAAATAATTGTTATGCTTTTTGTGAACGTTTATCGTGAGTAATTTAGTAAAATGTTAGCGAATTCCCCGGAAGTTTGCGGGGGGTATGCTAGTTCTGAACGTCACATGCTAATGTAAAAAGCTGGTTTTTGATATAAATATGAACTTGATTGAACAAAACATGCATGTATTGTATAACATAATGTCCTAGGGTTGTCATCTGATGAAGATCATCAAAGGTGAGTGCTGCATTTAGCTGTCTTCTGGGTTTTGGTGACATTATATGCTGGCTTGAAAAATGGGTGTCTGATTATTTCTGGCTTGGTACTCTGCTGACATAATCTAATGTTTTGCTTTCGTTGTAAAGCCTTTTTGAAATCGGACAGTGTGGTTAGATTAACGAGAGTCTTGTCTTTAAATAGCTGTAAAATAGTCATATGTTTGAGAAATTGAAGTAATACGATTTTTAAGGTTTTGAAAATCGCGCCACAGGCTTAAAGTGGCTGTTACGTAGGTGGGACGAATTCGTCCCGCCTAGCCCAGAGAGGTTAACATCCTTATCATTTATCGCCCTCCAGGTTCCCTTGGAGAGTTCATCAATGAGCTTGACGTCTTGATAAGTTCCTTTCCTGAGGATGGCTCACCTCTCACAGTTCTGGGTGACTTTAACATCCTTATCATTTATCGCCCTCCAGGTTCCCTTGGAGAGTTCATCAATGAGCTTGACGTCTTGATAAGTTCCTGTCCTGAGGATGGCTCACCTCTCACAGTTCTGGGTGACTTTAACCTCCCCACGTCTACCTTTGACTCATTCCTCTCTGCCTCCTTCTTTCCACTCCTCTCCTCTTTAGACCTCACCCTCTCACCTTCCCCCCCTACTCACAAGGCAGGCAATACGCTTGACCTCATCTTTACTAGATGCTGTTCTTCCACTAATCTCATTGCAACTCCCCTCCAAGTCTCCGACCACTACCTTGTATCCTTTTCCCTCTCGCTCTCATCCAACACTTCTCACTCTGCCCCTACTCGGATGGTATTGCGCCGTCCCAACCTTCGCTCTCTCTCTCCCGCTACTCTCTCCTCTTCCATCCTATCATCTCTTCCCTCTACTCAAACCTTTTCCAACCTATCCCCTGATTCTGCCTCTTCAACCCTCCTCTCCTCCCTTTCTGCATCCTTTCATTCTCTATGTCCCCTATCCTCCAGGCTGGCTCGGTCCTCCCCTCCTGCTCCGTGGCTCGACGACTCATTGCGAGCTCACAGAACAGGGCTCCGGGCAGCCGAGCGGAAATGGAGGAAAACTCGCCTCCCTGCGGACCTGGCATCCTTTCACTCCCTCCTCTCTACATTTTCCTCTTCTGTCTCTGCTGCTAAAGCCACTTTCTACCACTCTAAATTCCAAGCATCTGCCTCTAACCCTAGGAAGCTCTTTGCCACCTTCTCCTCCCTCCTGAATCCTCCTCCCCCTCCCCCCCCTCCTCCCTCTCTGCGGATGACTTCGTCAACCATTTTGAAAAGAAGGTCAACGACATCCGATCCTCGTTTGCTAAGTCAAACGACACCGCTGGTCCTGCTCACACTGCCCTACCCTGTGCTTTGACCTCTTTCTCCCCTCTCTCTCTAGCCCATAGAGGTTAAAATCTCCACCCGGCACAGCCAGAAGAGGACTGGCCACCCCTCATAGCCTGGTTCCTCTCCAGGTTTCTTCCTAGGTTTTGGCCTTTCTAGGGAGTTTTTCCTAGCCACCGTGCTTCTACACCTGCATTGCTTGCTGTTTGGGGTTTTAGGCTGGGTTTCTGTACAGCACTTTGAGATATAAGCTGATGTAAGAAGGGCTATATAAATACATTTGATTCGATTTGATTTACCAGTACCTGCACCTTTGGCAGCGATTACAGCCTCGAGTCTTCTTGGGTATGATGCTACAAGCTTGGCACACCTGTATTTGGGGGGTTTCTCCCATTCTTCTCTGTAGATCCTCTCCAGCTCTGTCAGGTTAGATAGGGAGTGTCGCCACACAGCTATTTTCAGGTCTCTCCAGAGATGTTAGGTCAGGTTCAAGTCCGGGCTCTGGGTGGGCCACTCAAGGATATTTAGAGACTTGTCCTGAAGCCACTCTTGCATTGCCTTGGCTGTGTGCTTAGGGTCGTTGTCCTGTTGGATGGTGAACATTCTCCCCAGTCTGAGGTCCTGAGCGCTCTGGAGCAGGTTTTCATCAAGGATCTCTCTGTACTTTGCTCTGTTCATCTTTACCTCAATCCTGACTCATCTCCCAGTCCTTGCTGCTGAAAAACATCCCTACAGCATGATGCTGTCACCACCATGCTTCACCGTAGGGATGGTGCCAGGTTTCCTCCAGACGTGACACTTGGCATTCAGGCCAAAGAGTTCCTTCTTGGTTTCATCAGACCAGAGAATCTAGGTTTCTCCTGGTCTGAGAGCCTTTAGGTGCCTTTTGGCAAACTCCAAGTGGGCTGTCATGTGCCTTTTCCTGAGGAGTGGCTTCCATCTGGCCACTCTACCATAAAGGCCTGATTGGTGGAGTGCTGCAGAGATGGTTGTCCTTCTGGATGGTTCTCCAATCTCCATAGAGGAACTCTGGAGCTCTGTCATAGTGACCATCGGGTTCTTGGTCACCTGTCTGACTGACCAAGACCCTTCTCTCCCGATTGCTCAGTTTGGCCGGGAAGCCATTTCTAAGAAGAGTCTTGGTGGTTTCAATCTTCCTCCAATTAAGAATGATGGAGGCCACAATGTTCTTGGGGGCCTTCAATGCTGCAGAAAAATGTTGTGCCTCGACACAATTCTGTCTCGGAGCTCTACGGACAATTCCTTTGACCTGAAGGCTTGATTTTTGCTCTCACATGCACTGCCAACTGTGGGACCTTATATAGACAGTTGTGTGCCTTTCCAAATCATGTCCAATCAATTGAATTTACCACAGGTGGACTCCAATCATGTTGTAGAAACATATCAATGTTGATCAATGGAAACAGGATGCAGCTGAGCTCAATTTCAAAGTCTCATAGAAAAGGTTCTGAATATTTATGTAAATAAACTATTTCTGTTATATATTTTTCATACATTTTTCAAACATTTATAAAAACCTGTTTTCGCTTTGTCATTATGGGGTATTGTTTGTAGATTGAGGAGAAAAAACATGTAAATACATTTTTTGAGTTAGGCAGTAACGTAACAAAATATAGAAAAAGCCAATGGCTCTGAATACTTTTGCGCCATATGTCTGGATTAAATAATTCTGATGACTACCAGCTGACGGTAAATCTGCATTATTGTAGTAGCTTTGTCTGTCTCTCTGTAGTCAGTTATCATGCAACATTGCATAGCTAAGGCAAGACTAGGAAGAGAGGAGTAGCGTGGAGTTTCTTCCACCAGTCAAGCACAACACTACCATCTGGTGTCTGTCACAGTCAGCATCACTGGAACAGAACAGAACAAAGCAGAGCAGCACAGACGTCAGAGAGGAAGGTTTGTTTTTATGACTCTCTCTCTCTCTCTCTCTCTCTCTCTCTCTGTGTTCTCCTCTCTCTCTCTCTCTCTCTCTCTCTCTGTGTGTTTCTTTCTCTCTCTCTCTCTCTCTCTCTCTCTCTCTCTCTCCCTATCTCACTCTCTATCTTCCTCTGGCTCAATTCAATTAAAAAGGGCTTTATTGGCATGGGAAACATGTGTTAACATTACCAAAGCAAGTGAAATAAATAATAAACAAAAGTGAGAAAACACAAAACGACACCAAAAAAAACAACATTTAGAATTTAACAGTAAAAATTACACTCAAAAACATTTTAAAAAAGTAATGTTTTCTCCCTATTTGTCTCTCTCTCCCTCTCCCTCTATCTCTCTTTCTGTTCAAAGGGGCTTTGTTTACATTGTTGTTTACATATGTTTACATTGTTATTTACATTTGTTTACATTGTTGTTTACATTTGTTTACATTGTCAAAGGAAGTGAAATAGATAAAACATAAGGGAAATAAACAATAAAAAATGAACCGTATGGGAGATATGGGAGATATGGGAGTTACTAAGATTGACTTTGTTTTCAAATTCTTTGTGGGTCTGTGTAATCTGAGGGAAATATGTGTCTCTAATATGGTCATACATTTGGCAGGAGGTTAGGAAGTGCAACTCAGTTTCCACCTCATTTTGTGTGCAGTGTGCACATAGCCCGTCTTCTCTTGAGAGCCAGGTCTGCCTCTCTCAATAGCAAGGCTATGCTCACTGAGTCAATACTAGTCTTAACTTTCCTTAAGTTTGGGTCAGTCACAGTGGTCAAGGATTCTGCTACTGTGTGCTCCCTGTTTAGGGCTAAATACCCTTCTAGTTTGCTCAGTTTTTTTGTTGATTCTTTCCATTGTGTCAAGTAATTGTCTTTGTTTTCTCAACATTTGGCTGGGTCTAATTGTGTTGCTGTCCTGGGGCTCTGTGGGGTCTGTTGTGTTTGTGAACAGAGCCCCAGCACCAGCTGGCAGAGGGGACTCTTCTCCAGGTGAGGGCTTTGTTATGGAAGGTTTGAGAATCACTTTTAGGTGTGTTGTAGAAATGAATTGCTCTTTTCTGGATTTTTATAATTAGTGGGAAACGACCGAATCATTCTCTGCATGAAAAGTTTGGTGTTTCTCACTTTCTCTCTCTCTCTCTGTCTCTCTCCCTCTCCCTCTCTCTCTCCCTCTCCGTTTCTCTCTACTCTATAGTGGTTTAGGTCAGGGTGTGACTAGGGGGGTGTTCTAGAATGTGTATTTCTATGTTAGTGGTGTGGGGGCTGTGCTTTGGCAAAGTGGGTGGGGTTATATCCTGCCTGTTTGGGCCCTGTCCGGGGGTATCATCGGATGGGGCCACAGTGTCTTCTGATCCCTCCTGTCTCAGCCTCCAGTATTTATGCTGCAGTAGTTTATGTGTCGGGGGGCTAGGGTCAGTCTGTTACATCTGGAGTATTTCTCTTGTCTTATCCGGTGTCCTGTGTGAATTTAAATATGCTCTCTCTAATTCTCTCTTTCTCTCTTTCTTTCTTTCTCTCGGAGGACCTGAGCCCTAGGACCATGCCTCAGGACTACCTGGCATGATGACTCCTTGCTGTCCCCAGTCCACCTGGCCGTGCTGTTGCTCCAGTTTCAACTGTTCTGCCTGCGGCTATGGAACCCTGACCTGTTCACCGGACGTGCTTGTTGCACCCTCGACAACTACTATGATTATTATTATTTGACCATGCTGGTCATTTATGAACATTTTAACATCTTGACCATGTTCTGTTATAATATCCACCCGGCACAGCCAGAAGAGGACTGACCACCCCTCATAGCCTGGTTCCTCTCTAGGTTTCTTCCTAGGTTTTTAGCCTTTCTAGGGAGTTTTTCCTAGGGAGTTTTTCCTAGCCACCGTGCTTCTTTCACATGCATTGCTTGCTGTTTGGGGTTTTAGGCTGGGTTTCTGTACAGCACTTTGAGATATCAGCTGATGTACGAAGGGCTATATAAATAGATTTGATTTGATTTGATTTAGTGGTTTTGTATGGTTCCCAATTAGAGGCAGCTGGTAATTGTTGCCTCTAAGTAGCTATTTTTCCCACCTGTGTTTTGTAGGATATTGTTTGTGTTTAGTTGCCTGTGTGCACGTCATGACTTCACGTTTCGTTGTTTCTTTATTGTTTTGTTTGTTTCACGGAGATTAATAATATGTGGAACTATACTCACGCTGCGCCTTGGTCCGCTCATTACGACGAACATGACAGAATATCCCACCAAACCAGGACCAAGCAGCGGGTTCACCAGGTAAAAGAGTTTTGGACATCGGAAAAAGTGATGGGGGGGGATGCGAAACCCTTCCTTGGCGGCAGACGGAAGGTAATGACGGAGGACAGTGACGACGCCAGGGTTCGCAGCCACAGAAAGCCCAAGGACAACCCCAAGTTTTTTTTGTTGGGGGGGGGGGGGGGGGGCACAAGGGGTGGCTGGTCGAGCTGAGGAGAGTGCCAGAGCCCGAATGGCAAACTCTGGAGGAGCGTGTCGTCAGACCACGGCCACAGAAACCCCAAGATTGTATTGGGGGGGGGCACATGGAACTGGCGGCTGAGCAGCGGGAAGAGCCAGAGACTGTCAGGGAGGCAATGGAGAAGTTAGGAGTGAGAGAGATGAGAGAGATGTTGTGCAAGTGTGTTCTGCTCAACATTCGACCAGAAGATCCGGTTAGCAGTCTGGTGAAACCTGTGTCGGCTCCACGCATCTGGCCTCAAGTGCGCCTCCCCAGTCCAGTAAGTGCTGTGCCTGCTCCTCGCACTCGCCCTGAAGTGCGTGTTCCTAGTCCGGTACGTCCTGTGCCTGCTCCTCGCATTCGCCCTGAGGTGTGTGTCCCCAGTCCGGTACGTCCTGTGCCTGCTCCTCACACTCGCCCTGAAGTGCGTGTCCCCAGTCCGGTACGTCCTGTGCCTGCTCCTCGCACTCGCTTTGAAGTGTGTGTCCCCAGTCCGGTACGTCCTGTGCCTGCTCCTCGCACTCGCCCTGAAGTGTGTGTCCCCAGTCCGGTACATCCTGTGCCTGCTCCTCACACTCGCCCTGAAGTGCGTGTCCCCAGTCCGGTACATCCTGTGCCTGCTCCTCACACTCGCCCTGAAGTGCGTGTCCCCAGTCCGGTACGTCCTGTGCCTGCTCCTCGCACTCGCTTTGAAGTGTGTGTCCCCAGTCCGGTACGTCCTGTGCCTGCTCCTCACACTCGCCCTGAAGTGCGTGTCCCCAGTCCGGTACGTCCTGTGCCTGCTCCTCGCACTCGCTTTGAAGTGTGTGTCCCCAGTCCGGTACGTCCTGTGCCTGCTCCTCGCACTCGCCCTGAAGTGTGTGTCCCCAGTCCGGTACGTTCTGTGCCTGCTCCTCGCACTCGCCCTGAAGTGCGTGTCACCAGTCCGGTGCCACCTGTACCGGCTCCACGCACTATGCCTCCAGTGTGCATTCACAGTCCAGAGATTCCGGCGACGGTTCACAGTCCAGAGCTTCCGGCAACGTTTCCCAGTCCAGAGCTTCTGGCAACGTTTCCCAGTCCACAGCTTCCGGCGATGTTTCACAGTCCAGAGCTTCCTGCGACGGTCCACAGTCCGGAACCTCCTGCGACGGTCCACGGTCCGGAACCTCCAGCGACGGTCCACGGTCCGGAACCTCCAGCGACGGTCAACGGTCCGGAACCTCCAGCGATGGTCCACGGTCCGGAACCTCCAGCGACGGTCCACGGTCCGGAACCTCCAGCGACGGTCAATGGTCCGGAACCTCCAGCGACGGTCAACGGTCCGGAACCTCCAGCGACGGTCAATGGTCCGGAACCTCCAGCGACGGTCAACGGTCCGGAACCTCTAGCAACGGTCCGGAGCTTCCAGGCAAGGCGTCCAGTCCAGCTCCAAGGCCGGAGTTTTCTTCTGCGTCAGTGCCCAGTCCAGGCACGGCGTCCAGTCCAGCTCCAGGGCGGGAGCCTTCCTCTGCGCCGGTGACCAGTCCAGGCACGGTGTCCAGTCCCGCTCCATGGCGGGAGCCTTCCTCTGCGCTGATGCCCAGTCCAGGCACGGCGTCCAACCCAGCTCCATGGCCGGAGTCCTACTTTGTGCCGATGCCCAGTCCAGGCACGACGTTCAGCCCGGCGCAATGGCTGGATCCGGGGTCTGTGCAGGGGCTACGACCTGTACCGGAGCCGCCACCGACACTAGTCACCCCCCTACCCTCCCCATTTGGTTCCAGGTTTTACGGCCGGAGTCCGCACCTTTGGGGGGGGGGGGGGGGGGGGGTACTGTCACACCCTGACCATAGAGAGCCCTTGGATTCTCTATAGTGGTTTAGGTCAGGGTGTGACGAGGGGGTGTTCTAGAATGTGTATTTCTATGTTGGTGCTAATATGGTTCCCAATTAGAGGCAGCTGTTTATCGTTGCCTCTGATTGGGGATCATATTTAAGTAGTTATTTTTCCCACCTGTGTTTGTGGGATGTTGTTTGTGTTTAGTTGCCTGTGTGCACGTCATGACTTCACGTTTCGTTGTTTCTTTATTGTTATTGTTATTGTTTGTTTCACGGAGATTAAACATTTGTGGAACTGGAACTATTCTCACACTGCGCCTTGGTCCGCTCATTTTCAAGAACGTGACACTTTCTCCCCTCTCTCTCTCTCTCTCTCTCTCTCTCTTTCTCTCCCTCTCTCAATCTAATTCAATTCAATTCAAGGGTCTTTATTGGCATGGGAAACGTATGTTAACATTGCCAAAGCAAGTGAAGTAGATAATATACAAAAGTGAAATAAACAATAAAATGAACAGTAAACATTGCACTCATAGAAGTTCAGAGAAAATAAAAACATAACAAATATCATATTATGTATATATACAGTGTTGTAATGACGTGCAAAAAGTTAGAGTACAGAAGGAAAAATAAGCATAAATATGGGTTGTATTTACAATGGTGTTTGTTCTTCACTGGTTGACCTTTTCTTGTGGCAATAGATCACAAATATTGCTGCCGTGTTGGCATACTGTGGTATTTCACCCAGGAGATAAGGGAGTTTATTAAAATCGGGTTTGTTTTCAAATTCTTTGTGGATCTCTCCCTTTCTCTCTCTCCCTTCCTCACTACCTATCTCTCTCTCTCTCTCTCACTTTCTCTCTCTCTTTCTCCCTATATCTGTCTGTCTCTCTCTTTCCCTATCTCACTCTCTCTCCCTATATCTCTCTACGTATCTCTCTGTCTCTCCCTCTTTCTCTCCCTACCTCTCTCCTTCTCTCTCTCCCATCTCTCTCTCTCCCTCTCTCTCTTTCCCTCCCCCTCTCTCTGTCTCTCCCTTTCTCCCTTCCTTTCTCTCTCCCCCTCTCTCTCTCCCTCTCTCTATCTCTCTTTCTGTTCAATGGGTATTTGTTTACATTGTTGTTTACATGTGTTTACATTGTTGTTTACATATGTTTACATTGTTGTTTACATATGTTTACATTGATGTTTACATGTGTTTACATTGTTGTTTACATATGTTTACATTGTTGTTTACATATGTTTACATTGTTGTTTACATATGTTTACATTGTTGTTGACATATGTTTACATTGTTGTTTACATGTGTTTACATTGTTGTTTACATGTGTTTACATTGTTGTTTACATATGTTTACATTGTTGTTTACATGTGTTTACATTGTTGTTTACATGTGTTTACATTGTTGTTTACATATGTTTACATTGTTGTTTACATGTGTTTACATTGTTGTTTACATATGTTTACATTGTTGTTTACATATGTTTACATTGTTGTTTACATATGTTTACATTGATGTTGCATTTACAATGGTGTTTGTTCTTCACTGGTTGCCCTTTTCTTCTGGCGACAGGTCACAAATCTTTCTGCTGTGGTGACACACCGTGGTATTTCACCCAGTAGATAAGGGAGTTCATCAAAATCGGGTTTGTTTTCAAATTCTTTGTGGATCTCTCCCTTTCTCTCTCTCCCTCTCTATCTCCCTATGTATCTCTCCCTATCTCTCTCTCCCTTTCTCACTCCATTTCTCACTACCTATCTCTCTCTCGCTGTCTCTCTCTCCCTATATCTGTCTGTCTCTCTCTTTCCCTATTTCACTCGCTCTCCCTATATCTCTCTACGTATCGCTCTGTCTCTCCCTATCTCTCTCCCACTCCTTCCCTCTCTCTCTACTTACCTCTCTCTCCCTATCTCTCTCTCCTTCTCTCTCTCCCCATCTCTCTCTCTCCCTCTCTCTCTCTTTCCCTGCCCCTCTCTCTCTCTCTCTCTCTCTCCCTATCTCTCTCTCCTTCTCTCTCTCCCCATCACTCTCTCTCTCTCCCTTTCTCTCTTCCTTTCTCTCTCCCCCTCTCTCTCTCCCTCTCTCTCTCTATATCTCTTCCTGTTCAAAGGGGACTGGTTTTCATTTTTGTTTACATTTGTTTACATTGTCAAAGGAAGTGAAATAGATAATAATCATAAGGGAAATAAACAATCAAAAATTAGCCGTAAACATTCCACTGATACGGAATATAGACATTTCAAATGTTTTATTATTGGCAATGTTGTAGCAATGTGCAAATAGTTGAAGTACAAAAGGGAAAATAAATAAACAGACAGTTCTAGGTTGTATTTACAATGGTGTTTGTTCTTCACTGGTTGCCCTTTTCTTCTGGCGACAGGTCACAAATCTTTCTGCTGTGGTGACACACTGTGGTATTTCACCCAGTAGATAAAGGAGTTCATCAAAATCGGGTTTGTTTTCAAATTCTTTGTGGGTCTGTGTAATCTGAGGGAAATATGTGTCTCTAATATGGTCATACATTTGGCAGGAGGTTAGGAAGCGCAGCTCAGTTTCGACCTCATTTTGTGTGCAGTGTGCACATAGCCCGTCTTCTCTTGAGAGCCAGGTCTGCCTACGGCGGCCTTTCTCAATAGCAAGGCTATGCTCACTGAGTCTGAACATTGTCAAAGCTTTCCTTAAGTTTGGGTCAGTCACAGTGGTCAAGGATTCTGCTACTGTGTGCTCCCTGTTCAGGGCTAAATAGCATTCTAGTTTGCTCAGTTTTTTTGTTGATTCTTTCCATTGTGTCAAGCA